>NC_059115.1:2097898-2279899 GCF_020740685.1 Jaculus jaculus | reverse complement strand
GACACTCAAAATTCATCCAGGGGCTGGGGAGATGGCTTAAGGTTACAGTTAAGGCCCTCGCCTGCAAAGCCAAAGGAGCCAGGTTCGATTCCCCAGGACCCACGTAAGTCAGATGCAAAAGATGGCACATGCTGGTGGCGTGCACCTTTAATCCCTCGGGAGGCAGACGTAGGAGGATCGCTGTGAGTTCGAGGTCACCCTGAGACTACATAGTGAATTCTAGGTCAGCCTGGGCTAGAGTGAGACCCTACCTCAAAAAACAAAAACAAAAACAAACAACAACAAAACTAATTGATGTAGAAATCCAGGGGCTGTTGAGAGCTCAGTACGCAAGTAGACTTGTGGGCTGGAGAGATGGCTTAGCAGTTAAGGCATTTGCCTGCAAAGCCAAAGGACCAAGGTTTGATTCCCCAGGACCCACGTTAGCCAGATGCACAAGGGGGCGCATGATCTGGAGTTCGTTTGCAGTGGCTGGAGGCCCTGGCGGTTCCATTCTCTCTTTCTCTCTCTCCCTTTCTCTGTCAAATATATATATATATATATATGTATGTATATATATATATATATGTATATATATATATATATATATATATATGTATGTATGTATGTATGTATGTATGAAACTTGTAACACGCTCTCCAATACTCAGGGAGCCTTGCAGAAGAGCACATGCAAGACCTGTGGGGGGGGGGAGGCGGCTCCTGAGGCCTTGTCCCCCCCTCCGCCCCAGACTGACTGATACATTAGTGACCCCATGATGAATACCAATAACCTACTGAGGAGGGCCTCAGTGGGATGGGGGCGGAGAAGAGGAAATATAAGAATATAAACCCATGGGAACATTACCAGTATGCTATTTGTTCATACAGTAAAACTCGTAATTAAAAGTACTTTGCCAGGTGTGGTGGTGCACACTTTTAATGCCAGCACTCTGGAAGCAGAGGTAGGAGGATCATCATGCGTTCGAGGCCACACAGAGATAATTCCAGATCAGCCTGGGCTAGAGTGAGACCTCACCTTGGGGAGGGGAATGTTATTTATTTATTAAGAAGGAGAGAGAGAGACAAAGAGAATGGGTGTGTCAGGGCCTCCAGCCACTGCAAAGGAACTCCAGATGCCTGTGCCCCTTTGTGCATCTGGCTTCTGTGGGTCCTGGGGAATCGAACCCTGAGATCCTTTGGCTTTGCACGTAAAACGCCGTGACCGCTGAGCCGTTTTCTCCAGCCCCACTTTAGCTTTTTGATGAATTGTTACTTTTATTAATATGTAGTGGCTTTATGCTTTATGTCTTCTAATTTTGGTTTGGAATCTACTTTATCAGATGTCAGAACAGTTGTGTCAGAGTGCCTTCCACTTCCATTTGCTTTATAGCTTTTTACTCTTTCCTCTTGGCCTGTGGCTGTCGTTACACGTGAGATACGTTTCTTGGAGACAGCAGGTTGTTGGGTTCACTGCCCGTCTGTGACCATCAGCGTCATTTAAGATTATTATTGAGAGATGTTTCTCCTTTTTTTTTTTTTGATCTCAAGGTAGGGTCTCACTCTAGCCCAGGCTGACCTGGAATTCACTATGGAGTCTCAGGGTGGCCTCGAACTCACGGCAATCCTCCTACCTCTGCCTCCCGAGTGCTGGGATTAAAGGCGTGCGCCACCATGCCTGGCTCGAGGGATGTTTCTTAATTCCTGTGATTGTATTTGGTGGTCTGGTTTATTGGGTCATTGTTTCTTTTCTTTCTCCCCTGTCAGTCTTAGGGGGTTTGTGGTGTACTATAATGAACATCACAGATTCTTTTCTAGCTCTCCTTTGCTTGTTTATTTTATTCATTTATTTATTTGAGGTATGGTTTCACTGTAGCCCAGGCTGACCTGGAATTCACAATGTAGTCTCAGGGTGGCCTTGAACTCACGGCAATCCTCCTACCTCTGCCTCCCGAGTGCTGGGACTAAAGGCATGCACCACCATGCCTAGATCCTTTGTTTATTTATTGCCCTCATGAAATACATATTTTTTTTGTTCATTTTTATTTATTTATTTATTTATTTGAGAGTGACAGAGAGAAAGAAATGAAAGAGAAAGAAAAAGAGAAAGAGAAAGAGAGAATGGGCATGCCAGGGCCTCCAGCCACTACAAATGAACTCCAGATGCGTGTGCCCCCTTGTGCATCTGGCAAACATGGGTCCTGGCGAATTGAGCCTCGAACCAGGGTCCTTAGGCTTCACAGGCAAGTGCTTAACTGCTAAGCCACCTCTCCAGCCCATTTTTTTTTTTTTAAGAGGCAGGGTCTCACTCTAGCTCAGGCTGACCTGGCAGTCAGTGTGTAACCCAGGATGTTCTTGAACTCACAGCGATTCTCTTACCTCCGCCACCATGCCTGGCTAGCCATTAGCTTTGGGCTAGAGAGATGGCTTAGTGGTTAAGGCATTTGCCTGCGAAGCCTAAGGACCCATGTTTGATTCTTTAGATCCCACGTTAGCCAGACACACAAAAGGTGAGGCAAGCGCAAGGTTGCACATGCCCACCAGGTGGCGCAAGCACCAGGCGTTTAATTGCAGCGGCTGAGGCTCTGGTGTGCCAATCCTCTGTGTTTCCCTCTCTCTCTCTCTCTCTCTGTAAAATTAAATAAAGAAAGAAATATATATACACATACATATATATATAGCTCTGCTGGACATTGAACAATCTTCATGGGCAGTTATTTACTTTCAGGGGTTGGAGTGTGGATCGTTCTGCAATTTCCTGGTGCAACTTTCAATATTGTTGCTTTGTATTTAAAAAACAATTATTTATTTATTTATATGTGTGCACATGTCTCTTACACTGCAAACAAATGGCTTAGGTGGGTGGCTCGGGAATTGAACCCCAGGCCACCACGGCAGGCTTTGCAAGTACCTTTTCACCACAGAGTCATCTCCCTAGCCCCTTTATTTTGTATGTTTTTCTTTTCTTTTTTTTTTTTTTTTCCCAAGGTCGGCTGACCTGGAATTCACTATGGAGTCTCAGAGTGTCCTTGAACTCACAGCGATCCTCCTACCTGTGCCTCCCGAGTGCTGGGAGTAAAGGCGTGCGCCACCATGCCCGGCCAGCTTTTTTTTTTTTTTATATAAAGTTTTAGAAAATTTTTATTGGATGAAGAGAAGGAAAGAGGAGAGAGATTCAAGAACTCCTGCCCGTGAGGAGGCAGGAGGGGGTCAAGCCCACTTAAAGACCCACATTTTTAGGTTTTATTTATTTATTTTTATTTTTATTTATTTGAGAGCAACAGACAGACAGAGAGAGAAAGCGGCAGATAGAGAATGGGTACGCCAGGGCTTCCAGCCACTGCACACAAACTCCAGACACATACGCCCCCTTGTGCATCTGGCTAACGTGGGTCCTGGGGAATTGAGCCTCGAACCGGGGTCTTCAGGCTTCAGACCAGCTCTTAACTGCTAAGCTGTCTCTCCAGCCCCATTTTTAGGTTTTAGATGGGGCCTCAGCTAACTAACCACAGTGCCAGGTTCAGGATTTACTGTGTTTTTAATTTAATTCATTGAAGTTTTCTTTTATTTGTGGTTTTCAATTTTTACTTATGTATTTGTGAGAGAGATAGAGAGAGGGAGAAATTGAGTGTGGATGTGTCAGGGTCTGTTTCCACTGCAAATTAACTCTACATATGTGTACCACGTTGTGTATCTGGCTTTATGTGGGTGCTAGGGAATTGAGGCAGGGCCATAAGCCCTTGCAAGCAAGTGCCTTTAACAGCTGAGGCATCTCACCAGCCCTCACTGGATGTTTTTATTCCCAACGCTTCTCTCTTCTTTTTCTTCTTCCTCCTCTTCTTCTTCTTTTCTTCTTCTTCTTCTTCTTCTTTTTTTTTTTTTTTTTTTTGAGGTAGCCCAGCCTGACCTGGAATTCACTCTGTAGGCTCAGGGTGGCCCCAAACTCTCGGTGATCCTCCTACCTCTGCCTCCCAAGTGCTGGGATTAAAGGTGTGCACCACCATGTCAGGCCAGTTTACACACACACACACACACACACACACACACACACACACAAACACACACGTTGTTATAAGAAGAGAGAGAGATGAAGGGGCCAGAAAGATGGCTTAGCTATTAAGGCACTTGCCTTCAAAGACAAAAGACCCAGGTTCAATTCCTCAGTAACCACATAAAGCCAGATGCACAAGGTGGTGGCTAGAGGCTCTGATGTGCCCATTCTCTCTCTCTCTCTCTCTCTCTTTGTATATATGTGTGTGTGTGTGTGTGTGTGTGTGTGTGTGTGTGTGTGTAATATGTGTGCATATATCTGCCTCTCACTTTCTCTTAAATAAATAAAATATTTTTTATAATGGCTGGAGTGATAACTAAGCATTTAAGGCACTTCCTTACAAAGCTAAATGACTTGAGTTCAATTCCCAAGCACCTACATAAAGCCAGATGCACAAAGTGACACATGTATCTGGAGTTTGTCTGCAGTGGCTAGAGGCCCTGTTGCCCCCCTTCTCTCACCCTGTAGACTACATAGTGAATTCTAGGTCAGCCTGAGCTAGTGTGAGACCCTACCTCGAAAAACCAAAACAACAACAACAACAAAACAAAACAAACAAAAAACCTGATATGGGGGCTGGAGAGATGGCTTAGCGGTGAAGCACTTGCCTGTGAAGCCTAAGGACCCCAGTTCGAGGCTCGGTTCCCCAGGTCCCACGTTAGCCAGATGCACAAGGGGCGCACGCGTCTGGAGTTCGTTTGCAGAGGCTGGAAGCCCTGGCGCGCCCATTCTATCTCTCTCCCTCTATCTGTCTTTCTCTCTGTGTCTGTCACTCTCAAATAAATAAATAAAAAATGGACAAAAAATTAAAAAAAAAAACCTGATATGGTAGTGCATACCTTTAATCCCAGCACTCAGGAGGCAGAGGTGGGAGGATCGCCATAAGTTCAAAGCCACCCTGAGACTACATAGTGAATTCCAGGTCAGCCTGGGCTAGAGCGAAATCCTTCCTAACCCTAACCCTATATATATATTATGTATATATATTATATATAATATTTATTTTATAAATATAAATATTACATATAATATATATTTATATATAGTTATGTATAGAATATATATATATATATATATCCACTTCTTCCAGATGACAGATAGACTCTGAAAGGCCTATACAAACATATGCATATTTCTCTGTATGTTGATGTAGATGCTGAAGTCAGGGAGTGACCAGGCTTTGTGCATGGCAGGGGCTCTACCACTGAGCTATATCTCCAGCCCCCTAAAAATGTATTTTATGGGATGGAGAGATGGCTTAGCAGTTAAGTGCTTGCCGGTGAAGCCTAAGGATCTCAGATCGAGGTTCGATTCCCCAGGACCCATGTAAGCCAGATGCACAAGGTGGTACAAGCATCTGGAGTTGGTTTGCAGTGGCTGCAGACCCTGGCAAGCACCCATTCTCTCTCTCTCTCTCTGCCTCTTTCTCCCTGTCTGTCCGTCACTCTCAAATAAAATAAATAAAAATAAATAAAATAAATAAAAGTTGTCTCTCTCTCTCTCTCTCTCTCTCTCTCTCTCTCTCTCTCTATATATATATATATATATATATATATATATATATATGTGATGGCAGGGAAAACGATGGCATGAGCAGATGGTGGACATCACCCCCTGGCCAACATAAGATGGGCAATAGCAACAGGAGTGTGTGCCAACACCAGCAAGGGGAAGCTGGCTATAACACCCATAAGCCCGCCCCCAACAATACATTGCCTCCAGGAGGCATTAATTCCCAAATCTCCATCAACTGGGAACTTAGCATTCCAAACACTTAAGTTTATGGGGGACACCTGGATCAAACCACCACAGATGGCTTACCAGTTACGGCGCTTGCCTGCAAAGCCTAAGGACCCAGGTTTGGTTTCCCAGGACCCACGTAAGCCAGATGCACAAGGTGACGCATGCGTCTGGAGTTGGTTTGCAGTGGCTGGAGGCCCTGGCGCGCCCATTCTTGCTCTCTTTCTCTCTCTCTGCCTCTTCCATTCTCAAATAAATAAATAAAATATCTGTCATCTGGGCTGGAGAGATGGCTTAGCGGTTAAGCGCTTGCCTGTGAAGCCTAAGGACCCCGGTTCGAGGCTCGATTCCCCAGGACCCACGTTAGCCAGATGCACAAGGGGGCGCACGCGTCTGGAGTTCGTTTGCAGAGGCTGGAAGCTCTGGCGTGCCCATTCTCTCTCTCTCCCTCTATCTGTCTTTCTCTCTGTGTCTGTCGCTCTCAAATAAATAAAATAAATAAATTAAAAAAAAAATCTGTCATCTACTTTTGCATGTGGAAGGAGGTCAGACATCACTTTGTCCTCACTGCCTGACACAAAATCCTTCAAGATGACCACTGTGCTTGTTTCCATACCAGAACACAGTTTCAGCGGGAAGATGGGCCGGGCACACACAGTGGGGCTCCAGGACCCAGAAGGACAGACAGGGAGGGACCTCTTCCCGCACACAAGGACTCTTGGAGACAGCGCTCAGCTGCTCGAGCCCTTGCTCCGTGGACTTTCCCTAGGGAAACATGAAGCAAGGCTGGGACCAGGCACCAGCGACAGACCAAAGTCTAGCTTGGTGAGCCAGTGAGTTTATGGGACTGACTCATAGGTTCATGGCTATGAGGTTAATTACAGGGGCATGGGTGGCCCCCAAGCAGCCACATCACCAAAAAGTGTCACCCCAGTGTGGACGATGACTCTCCTATAGCTGCGTGGACGGAGTCCCTGCCTTTGGTTAACCTTCCACAGGCACGACAAGACTCCTGCAGCTTCCCGAGCTCACAGCCCGCAGCGGGCAGGCAGGCGCAGAAGGGCGTGGCTGCCGCCTCGCAGGAGGGTCTCGCGTCCCTGGAGGACAGCGCTCTGTACACATCCCGATGCAGTCAGGTTCACGTTGCTGGTAGAAATCACCCAACCAAGAGCAGCTTGTGGAAAAAAAAAAAAAAAAAAAAAAAAGAAGAAGAAGATTATTTTGGCTTACAGGCTCAAGGGGAAGCTCCACGATGACATGAGCCGAGGGTGGACATCACCCCCATGGCCCACAAAATGCGGACAACAGCAACAGGAGAGTATGCCATACACTGGCATGGGGAAACTGGTTAAAACACCCATAAGCCTGCCCCCAACAATACACTCCCTCCAGGAGGCATTAATTCACACCTAAGTTTATGGGGGACACCTGAATCAAGCCACCACATATCCCACCCCTTCCTCCAGCTCTTACTTTTTTTTTTTGTTGTTGTTGATTTTCAAGTTAGGGTCTCACTCTAGCCCAGGCTGACCTGGAATTCACTATGGAGTCTCAGGGTGGCCTCGAACTCACCACGATCCTCCTACCTCTGCCTCCCGAGTGCTGGGATTAAAGGCATGCGCCACCACGCCTGGCAATTTTTTTTTTTTGATGTGTTCATGTGTATGTGGACACAGGCATGCTATGGTTCATGCGTGCAAGTCAGAGAACCCACCAAGGGTGTCCGTCCACACTTACTTTGTTTGTGACAGAGCCCCTCATTGTTTATTGCCAAGCTCACCGGGTTAGCTGGTTTGTTCATGAGCTTCCAGAAGATTCTCCTGCCTCTGCCTCCCTTCTCGCTGTAAGTGTGCTGGGATAACAGATGCTTGTGCTCCAGGGTCTAGCTTGATGTGGCTTCCGGGGATTTGAACTCAGGTCCTCAAGCTTGCATGGCAAGTCCTTTGTCCACCGAGCCATCTCCCCAGGCCTCATTCAAAGTCCTTCAACACTGTTTCCACAGTCACAGGCATAGTCTCCTGTGCAGTTTGGATGTGACTTACTCAACCATAAACCCCCCAGGCACGCCTGCCTCAGCCCTTTCACCCCGTGGGGCAGATTTTGTACATCTGGAGATCACGCCGAGGTGAGTACCATACCAACTGCGCCCTGAAGCTTCTTTACCTGAGGCTAGACAGGACCTCTGAAGGCATACCACTGTCCCAGGGGGAAAAAAAAATGTCAGCAAGGTCCAGTCCAGCACGGCCACGCTTGCTCTCTCTCACCTGCTGCGCCCGCACAAACGCACGAATCGGACAGTGTCCCCCCCCCCCCCATGCCTGGTCTAGGGTCCATGTCTTGCTGGGCGTGGTGGCACATGCCCTTAATGCCAGCGTTTGGGAAGCAGAGGTAGAAGGAGCACTGTGGGTTCAAAGCCAGCCTGGAACTGCAGTGAGTTCCGGGTCAGCCTGGGGCTAGAGTGAGACCCTACCTCAAAAACAACAATAAAAAAGTGCTTTAATATTTGCTTTTTACCGACCTAAGAACATCCTGGTCACGCGGCTAAACGAATGATGTCACAGTCTTCCTCTATCCCACCTTCTCCCCAGTGGGGACTAGCTGATTAGAAAAGTTGTCCCGGCTGAGACTACATAGTGAATTTCAGGTCAGCCCCGGCTAAAGTGAGACCCTACCTTAAAAAACTGAAAAACTGGGCGTGGTGGCACACACCTTTAATCCCAGCACTTGGGAGGCAGAGGTAGGAGGATCGCCGTGAGTTCGAGGCCATCCTGAGACTCCATAGTGAATGCCAGGTCAGCCTGGGCTAGAGTGAGACCCTGCCTTGAAAAACAAAACAAAACAAAAAAACAACAACAAAAGAAAGAAAGAAAAGTTGTCCTGGGTAATGCTTGCATTTTGTTAACATCCGTGATGGATTGGTAAGAGGCCAGGGAGATGGCTCAGTGGAGAAAATACTTGCTGTACAATTAATTGTGAGTACCTGAGTTTGTATCCCCGGAAGACATGTTTAGAAAAAAAAACAACAAAAAAATAAAATAAAATAAACAACAGTCATGTGTGGTGGCAGGTGTCTAATCTACAGCCAGAGGTGGAGGGAGGGAAGTGGAGTCCAGAGAATCTCACCCTCAACCCCTGACCGAGCAAGAGAAATTCTAGCTTCTTAAAATGAAACTAATTACTAGGTGGGATGGATGCAGGATATTCTCAGTTCAGAATGAAGGAGGAGAGACCCACCGGACAGAAAGAGAAGGGCTTTCCTCCCCCAGTGAGCAGGACCGCTGGAGTCGGGGCTGGGGCTGTTTCCTAAGGCCCTGGGTTCACTCCTCAGCCCCACACTGCCTGGGGGTCTAGGAAGCTGGAATAAAAAAGTTACTTGGGGGCCTGAGGTATTGGATCAGGCCCCGGGGAAAGTTCAACCCTAGGCACGAGGTATCCACGTGGAGTCCTTGTAAAGCCTTTGCTTACTGCCGGTCGGAAAATTTCTGTCTTCTGGAAAAATTTTCCTTGTCTTCTCAAGCTTGTTAGTGTTTGTTGGAAAAATGAGTCACTGGCGATGCTAAGTAAAGGGGATTTGTCCTCCTCACCTAGGCTGGCAAGATGTCTTGGGGTAGAAAGGCTAGAAGCTAGGTGTTGATGGCTGTGACCACTTTGTTGTTGTTGCTGTTGTTTTTTGAGGTAGGGTCTCACTCTAGCCTAGGCTGACCTGGAATGCACTATGTAGTCTCAGGCTGGCCTCGAACTCATGGTGACCCTCTTACCTCTGCCTCCTGAGTGCTGGGATTAAAGACATGTACCAATAGGCCCATTTTGAAAACTTTTTGCAAGAAATTCCGTGTGTTATTTATTTATTTGTTTATTTACTTATTTGATAGAAAGAAACAGAAAGAAAGAGACAGAGAGAGAGAGAGAGAGAGAATAGGTGCACCATGGTCTCCTGCACCGCAAATGGACCCCGGACACATGTGCCACTTCACGCCTTACTTGCTGTGATGCCCGTGCCCTGGGAAGTTGTGCAGGATGGCACTGAGTAGAAATGGACTGGTGTGAGCAGAGGGATATGGCACAGAAATGAAATCTTTGGGCCGAAACGTCTGCCTGTTCAGCTGTAATTATATTAGAGATTACCACCTTTGAGATTGGGCTAGCTGATCTGTACTGGGGCAACAGGATGAACATAGACTGTTTTGAAGGGGTCTGAATGTGGAATGAGTCTGTTAAAGCTGGCTGTCGTCTGTCCCCTCACAGCAAGGAAGAGAGCAGCCCCATTCCACTTTAACAGCGAGCTTTCAAAGGCAAAACCCACATTCCAAGCCGGGCGTGGTGGCACACGCCTTTAATCCCAGCACTCGGGGAGGCAGAGGTAGGAGGATCGCCGTGAGTTCGAGGCCGCCCTGAGACTCCATAGTGAACTCCAGGTCGGCCTGGGCTAGAATGAGACCCTACCTCAAAACAAAACAAAACAAAACAAAACCCATATTCCTTTACAATGATTACCCCTTATTCTTCAGTCATTCCCCCACCTCAATTATCTTTTTACAAAAGCAAAACTTGGGCAAGACCAAACACCAGAAGAAGCTAGCTGGAGTACCAGGCCACCTTGACCTCAGGGCAGGACAAATATCTGATGTCTGTACTGGACTCATGCCCTCAGGTTACTGTGTTAATCTTTAATCTTTTCTGGCTCCCAGAGAATGTCAAGATGGCTGTGTGGCCTAAGATGGCTTCCCTCAGGTCTGTTCACACCAGAGGTTGTTTCAAGGGTGACAGAAAGATAGAGAAAATGAGTATTGGATTCATCGCTACAAATGATCTCCAGACAGATGCGCTACCAGTGTGAATCTGGCTTATGTGGGTGTTGGGGGAGTTAAACTTGGGTCCATAGGCTTCTAAGGCAAGCACCTTAACCGCTAGGATGTTTCTCCAGCCCCCCACCCTTCTTTTTGTTTTTTTCAAGTTAGGGTTTGCAAGAAGAGAGAGAGAGAGAGAGAGAGAATATGAGAATGGCTGTGTCTGGGCCTTCTGCCACTGCAAATAAATTTCATATGCATATGCCGCTTTCCATGGATACTGGGGAATCGAGCCTGGGTCCCCAGGTACTGAAAAATTAAACTCAGGTCTGCAGGCTTTGCAAGTAAATGCCTTTAACCACTTAAATCCCAGCCTTATGTTTTTATTATTTTAATTTTACTTTATTATTATTATTATTGTATCATTTTTTGGCTTTTTGAGGTAGGGTCTTGCTCTAGCCCAGGCTGACCTGGGTATCACTATGTAGTCTCAGGGTGTCCTCGAATTCACGGCAGTCCTCTTACCTCTGCCTCCCGAGTGCTGGGATTAAAGGTGCGTGCCTCCACATTTGATTTGTGTTTTATTATTTTTACTTTTTCGAGGTAGGGTCTCACTCTAGCCCAGGCTGACCTGGAATTCACTATGTAGTCTCAGGGTGGGCTCGAACTCATGGTGATCCTCCTACCTCTGTCACCTAAATGCTGGGATTAAAGGCATGTGTCACCATACCAAGCCTGGTTTTATTTTTTTGAGGTAGGGTCTTTCTGTAGCCCAGGTTAACCTGGAATTCACTATGTAGTCTCAGGCTGACCTGGAACTAACAGTGATCCTCTACCTCAGCTTCCCAAGTGCTGGGATTAAGGGCATGTGCCACTAGGCTGGACACTTATTGTTTTTAAGGGTAAATTTTAGAGGTCTTTGAAAAAAAATTATTCTTTCGTTTATTTATTTGAGAGAGAAAGAGGTAGATAGAGACACACAGAGAGAATGGGCATGCCAGGGCCTCCAGCCACTGCAATTTTTTTTTTTTTTTTTTTTTTTTTGGTTTCTGAGGTAGGTTCTCACTCTAGCTCAAGCTAATCTGGAATTCACTATGGAGTCTCAGGGTGGCCTTGAGCTCACGGCAATCCTCCTACCTCTGTCTCCTGAGCACTGGAATTAAAGATGTGTGCCACCACACCCGGCTCAACTGCTATTTTTTTAAAATGTAATATTTATTTATTAGAGAGAGAGAGAGAGGATTATGTGCCTGGGCATACCATTCCAAACAAATCCAGACACAGGCACCACTTTGTGACTGTGCAGCTGGGATCACTGGGAAGTTGATCCCAGGTTATCAAGTTTTATAAACAAATACCTTTAACCACTGAACAATCTCTCCAGCCCAAGAGGTCTTTTTTTTTAAAAAAAAAATATTTATTTATTTGCAAGCAGAGACAGAGAGAAGAGAACAGACAGAAAGAGAGAGAGAATGGGCACTCCAGGGCTGCAAACAAACTCCAGATGCATGCACTACTTTGTGAATTTGGCTTTATGCGGAAACCGGGGAATGGAACCTGGGTTGTTAGACTTTGCAGGCAAGTGCCTTAACTGCTGAGTCATCTCTCCATTCCCTACAGATCTTATTTTTTAAAAAAATATTTAATTAATTTATTTACGAGAAAGAGAGAGAGAGAGAGGGAGGATGGATGTCTCAGGGCCCCTTGCCGCTGCAAACAAACTGCAGACATTATGATGCACTGTGTGCATCTGGCTTTATGTGAGTACTGGGGAATTGAACCCAGGCCAACAGGCTTTTCTAGTATACACCTTTCACTGCTGAGCCATCTCCCTAGCCCGTTATTAGAATTCTCTTGTCCAATCTTTCCCGAGTCATAGAACATGGCCACCTGTTCTGTCTCAGAGTGGCTACATTCATAAGACCTTTGTGAACACCTAAGTTTATGGGGGACACCTGAATCAAACACCACATTCCACCCCTGACCCCCATGAGTGGATAACCACACATGATATAAAGTACAGTGCATTCAGTCCAACTTTAAAAGTCCCCATAGTTTTTTTATCAATCCCAGTGATGTTCAAACATCCCCACAGATCAAGGTCTTTTAACTGAGTCATAATACTAACCCCCCCTCAAAAAAAATGCCATAATGGCACAGAATAAACACTCACACTGCACAAGATGGCATTGGCATTGCAAAGAAATATTCGACCAATACAAGATTTAAACAGGGCAAACATCAAACTCTGTAGCTCCAAGTTGAAAAACACTAGTTAGTGACAGGTCTCCAAGTCTGATAATTCTAACCAGCAACAAGTCTCTGGAGTTCCAATTCTGCCCCTCCAGCCAGGTTACTCACAGTCCCCAAAAACTCTCTCCTTGGCAGCCATCCCATAGTCCTGGCATCTCCACTGGGTCTCCAACTGCAACCCACAGTTCATCCTCATGGCTCCATTGGGCTCCACTGAGGTAATCCAGCAAGTCTGCTTCATACTGCCCATGGCCATTTCCAAAATACTAAACCATGTCGCAAATTCAATGGCCTTCTCTTTCCTGTATTTCTTATACTCCACAATACCAGATAGGGTGCCAATTTGTTAACCTGGGTGGGGGAATAAAGCAGACTTTGAAGAACAGGACACTCCTTCCAAAGAATCTGCATTCTTTCTTTTGTCCCACTGCAGGTCAGTGGGCCCAATCTCAAAGGTTGTAATCTGTCAAATAATTGCAGCTGACAGGCAGAAGTTTCAGCCAAAACATTTTATTTCTGCGCCATATTCCTCTGATCATACCAGTCCATTTCTATGCAATAAAACCCTGTACAAGTTCTTAGGACACAGGCATAACAGCCAGCATCTCACACGAACTGCTTCTAGCCCAGTCCAGGCAATGCTCTTCCTCATTTTCATAAGCCAAACCTCATAGTCCATAGTTCTTACTGCATTCCATCAATCTGTACTTACAGCACTGCAAGACATCTCTTAGGCCAAGATTTCAAATTCTTCCGCACTCCTCCCACAAATCAGTTCCAAAAGACCAAAAGCCACGCAGTCAAGTTCCTAGCATCAGTGATCCCGCTTCTCGGTACCAATTGTACTATTGCAGTTAGGTTTGCATTGCTGACAGAAAACACCTGACCAAGAGCAGCTTGTGGAGAAAAGAATAGGCTTTATTTTGGCTTGTAGACTTGAGGGGGAGCTTCATGATGACAGGGGGATATGGTAGCATAAGAGGGTGGACATTACCTCCAGGCCAACATCAGATGGACAACAGCAACAAGAGAGTGTACCCTTTCCTGGCTTTGTGATCTTGTTATCAAAGGGATTTAGAAATGCCAGTGGCTAATGCTGCCTACACAAGATCTACATAATAGGAGGAAAAAATGATGACATCAAAATAGTAGAGAAATTAGTTGGAAAGAAGGTATTCAATGGAGGGGGGATTTGGGAAGGGGAAAAGGAAGGGTAGTGAGAGGGGATTATGATCATGGTATATTGTCTATATGTGTAAAAGAAACTGTTTTGTTTTACAAGTAACAATTTAGTCACAATTATTATTATTATTATTTTATTTACTTATTTATTTTGGTTTTTTGAGGTAGGGTCTCACTCTAGCCCAGGCTGACCTGGAATTCACTATGGAGTCTCAGGGTGGCCTTGAACTTACGACAATCCTCCTACCTCTGCCTCCTGAGTGCTGGGATTAGAGGCATGTGCCACCACGCCTCACAACTACTATTATTTTTTTTTCTTCAAAAAATTTTTATTAATATCTTCCATGATTATAAAAAAAATCCCATGGTAATGCCCTCCCTCCCCCCACTTTCCCCTTTGAAACTCCACTCTCCATCATATCCCCTTCCCCTCTCAGTTAGTCTCTCTTTTATTTTGATGTCATGATCTTTCCCTCCTATTATGATGGTTTTATGTAGGTAGTGTCAGGCACTGTGAGGTCATGGATATCCAGGCCATTTTGTGTCTGGGGGAGCACGTTGTAAGGATACTATTATTTTTATTAATAATTCATGAGTGCATTTCTAACATTCTGTGTTTCTCTGAGAGTCACATAAAGATAGGAACTATGTTTGTTTTTCAGATATTTAAAAATATTTTAAGTTGTGAGGGGAGAGAGAGAGGGAAGGAGTGAAGGTGAGAGAGAGAGTGAGAAGGAGAGAGAGAATAGGCACACCAGAGACTTGCCACTGCAAAGGAAATCTAGTTCATGGGCAGCAACAGGAGTCCCCTCTCTCCCTTTTTGCTCCCTCCTTGCAAATAAATATAAATAAATAAATACTTAAAAATCAATCAATCAATCCATAGCTTAACACAGCGGCCTAACCAGGCATATCTAAGGTCTCAGAAGAAAACTCCAGATGGGAGAAGTTGGCAGAAAGGGGAAGCAAGTTACTTTGCAGAAATACTTAGCTATTTAAGTAAAATCATTCTCAGCGAGGCTCTGGCCATAGACAGCACGTTCTTAGAAAGACCTGTTTCTCTAACAAGAAGTTCTGGCTTCCCCCCTTTGACACCTTCCATTGTACACTAGTCTCTCGTTCCTCTTTATGTCTTTTAGATGCAGTTAAAACAGGTAGTGCAACCTCTTCATTGTTTTGAGGCACAGTCTCACTCTAACCCAGGCTGAGCTAGAACTCACTCTGTAGTCCCAGGCTGGACTTGAATTCATAGTGATCCTCCTACCTCTGCCTCTCTAGACATTTGCCACCTTGTGTGTCTAGCCCATGTGGGATCTGTAGAGAGATCAAACATGGGTCCTTAGGCTTTGCAGGCAAGTGCCTTAAAAGTTTTTTTAATTGACAACTTCCATACTTATAGACAATATGCCATGATCATAATCCTCTCCCACCACCCCCCTTTTTTTTGCTGATTTGCTCTGAAGATAATCAAAACCTGTCTGCCCCTATGATCAGGTGAGTTAATTCCTTATAACAAATTCTTTTACACATACCCCTCCCCCCCCACACAACTGGTCCTATCTTTCTGGATAACCCTAATTATAACACTCAGGTTCTGAATTTTAAATATATTCAGGTTAAGGGAAAGAATATCTTTCTTTTTTCTTGTCTTTTTTTAAAGTTTTTAAAATTCTTTTTGCTTATTTATTTATTTGAGAGCGACAGATGACAGAGAGAGAGAGAGAGAGAGAGAGAGAATTGGCACACCAGAGCCTCCAGCCATTACAACAAACAAACTCCAGATGCATGTGCCACCTTGTGCATCTGGTTTACATGGGTACTGGGGAATCAAACCTGGAATGGGGGTCTTTAGGCTTTACAGGCAAGTGCTTAACTGCTAAGCCATCTCTCCAGCCCCCCACCTTTTTTTTTTTTTTTAATTTTTATTTATTTATTTGAGAGCGACAGACACAGAGAGAAAGACAGATAGAGGGAGAGAGAGAATGGGCGCGCCAGGGCTTCCAGCCGCTGCAAACGAACTCCAGACGCGTGCGCCCCCTTGTGCATCTGGCTAACGTGGGACCTGGGGAACCGAGCCTCGAACCGGGGTCCTTAGGCTTCACAGGCAAGTGCTTAACCGCTAACCCATCTCTCCAGCCCCCCCCCCACCTTGTTTTTGAAGTAGGGTTTCACTCTAGCCCAGGCGGACCTTGAATGCACTATGGATTCTCTGGGTGGCCTTGAACTCATGGCGATCCTTCCTCCTGCCTCTGCCTCCAGAGTGCTGGGATTAAAGGTATGTGCCACCATGACTGTAGGGAAAATTTTTTTTACCTGCCCTTCCTGGGTTACTTTAAACATGATGCCTATTGAGGGCTGGGGAGATGGCTCAGTGGTTAAGGGTTCCTGCTCTGTAAGCCTGCCAACTTGAGTTCTTACCTCCAGCACCCGCATAAAGCTGGATGCAAAAGTGGGGTCTGCATGTGTAATCCCAACCTTACCCATTGATGGAAGAGGGGTCGGGAGACTCCTGAAGCTCCCATCAGCTGAGTTGGCCTTGCCTGGGGCAAAAACATGAGAGGGTTAGAGAGATTGTCCAGTGTGGGAAGCCATGCTGGCTTTATCAGGCTTTGCTGTGTCAGCTTGTTTACTGCTTTTGTATCCTAATTGTCTGTGCATGAGCACATGATGTTATCCTAACATGGCTGCTCACCTATCCCGATTGGGTGATGCATAGTCAGCTGATGAGACTTAAGCCAATCAGACGACACTGCACAATCATCTGACCACTAGTATATAAGCTTGGGGCTCTGTAGGGTCAGGGTCCTTCTCTCTTTCAGTCTGGAGCTCCCAATAAAGTGTGCTTGAGAAGAATCCTGTTGTTGTTGTTCTTCCTGCTGGCGGGAGGGGCGCAACAGTCCAGGGGTTAGATGCACTTTCTGCCCAAGCCAGAGGGGCTGGAGACCACCTGAGGAGGATACATTTGGGTGTGGCCATGTGCGCCTGGAAGCCTTGTCATGCAAAGGGGACCAGACAGACACTTTGGTTCAAATAAGAATGAATAATTATCTTAATGTTCACACCCTTATATTAACGCTAATCTCACTTTGCGTAGAGAATCTTCTCTTTTCAGTCGGCAGTGACCTTGGGATGACTCAGAAGGCATCATAGTGCTGGAAAGAAGTGACTGGAGTACTGAGTAACATCTTGATCACACCTTCCAAGGCTCAGGGTCTAATGTGGAAGAGGTGGAGGAAAGAATGTAAAAGCCAAAGGAAGGGTAGGACTCCTTACAATGTGCTTCCTCCAGACACAAAATGGCCTGGATATCCATGACCTCACAGTACCTGACACTACCTACACAAGACCATCATAAGAGGAGGAAAAGATCATGACATCAAAATAAAAGAGAGACTGATTGAGATGGGGAGGGGACATGATGGAGAGTGGAATTTCAGAGGGGAAAAGGGCAGGGGGGAGGAAGGGCATTACCATGGGATATTTTTTATAATCATGGAAAATGTTTTAACAATTGAGAAAAAAAAAGAATGAATAAAAGAGCTGGGCGTGGGGGCACACGCCTTTAATTCCAGCACTTGGGAGGCAGAGGTAGGAGGATCGTTGTGAGTTTGAGGTCACCCTGAGACTACAGAGTGAATTCCAGGTCAGCCTGGGCTAGAGTGAGACCCTACCTCAAAAAACAAAAAAAATTCTAAGGACCCATGTTCGACTCTCCAGATCCCATGTAAGCCAGACGCACAAAGGTGAGGCAAATGCAAGGTCATATGTACCCACTAAGTGAAGCAAGAGTCTAGAGTTGGATTTCAGTGGCTGAGGCCCCTGGCGCGCCAATTCTCTCCTCTCTCTTTCTCTTTCCCCTCTCTCCTCTGTAGCTCTCCCTAAAATTAAAAAAAAAAAAAAGTTTATTAAAAAAAAAAGCTGGAAGGAGAGGACAGATATCCCCAGGTAGTCCTCAGACCTCCATGGCAGTGCACCCTCCCCCAAATTACAAATAACAGTAACGACAGCCTTAACATCAAACCAACCAGAGCCGGGCATGGTGGCGCACACCTTTAGACCCAGCCCTAGGGAGGTAGAGGTAAGAGGATCGCCTTAAGTTCAAGGGCCACCCTGAGACTACATAGTGAATTCTAGGTCAGCCTAGGCTAGCGTGAGACCCTACCTCAAAAAACAAACAAACAAACAAACAAACAAAAACCCAAAAAACAAACAAAAAAACCCCAACCAGTCAAATGGACCCCCCCAACACCCCCTAGTTAAGAAAAACCCCACAATTTCCCTACCCAGAACTAAAAACAAATTGGAAAAAAAAAGAAAAGATTGAAGAGCTGGAGAGATGGCTTAGCGGTTAAGGCATTTACCTGTGAAGCTTAAGGACACAGGTTCAGTTCCCCAGGATCAACATAAGCCAGATGTACAAGGTGGCACATGCATCTGGAGTTTGTCTGTGGTGGCTGGAGGCCCTGGAGAATTGAACCTGGGTTGTGAGATTCTGCAGGCAAGTGCCTTAACCACCCAGCCATCTCCTTAGCCCAGCAAAAAGTTTCATATATGTGTAGCATGTATTTTTTTAAATTAATTAATTGTTTTCTTCTTCCCCCATTTTTTTTTTATTAACAACTTCCATGACTATAAAAAATATCCCACAGTAATACCCTCCCCCCCACTTTCCCCTTTGAAACTCCATTCTCCATCACAGCACGTATTTTTGATGTAGTCCCCTCCTGTTTCCTTTCTTTGTTTCTTTTTTCCCTCTTTCTTTTCACAGTAATCCCTCTTTATGTCAATGTTGATATCTTAAACTTTTTCTTTTGCCCTCTTCTACCAAATATGACAGAATGTTGATGGGTGTGACGTCATGCAGACACTGACAGTCGCTGTGAGGTCAGGAAGGTCTTGTCGCGTCTGAACATCAGCACTCCACAGCTCTCGGGCATCTGCTTTTACAGCCTTTCTGCCTCCTCTTCCTCACTATTCCACAAGCCTGTGGGGGGGGGGGGGCGTGTGGAGACACAGATGTAGCATTTCATTTTAACCTCTTTTTCCATATTTCCTGTGGGAAGGAAGGAAGTATTCAGAAGAAATGTAATGCGTATAATAAAAAGAATGTATGTGTGCCTGCTCCTATTTTATTTTATTTTTGTTTTTTTGTGGTAGAGTTTCACTCTAGCCCAGGCTGACCTGGAATTCACTATGTAGTCTCAGGGTGGCCTTGAACTCAAGTCAATCCTCCTACCTCTGCCTCTGGGGTGCTGGGATTAAAGGCATGTGCCACCACGTCAGGCCTCCTATTTTATTTATTTATTTTGAGGGTGTTTTTTTTTTTTTTTTTGCTTGTTTTTAAAATTTTATTTATTTATTTATTAGAGAGCAACAGAGAGAAAGAGACCGATACAATGGGCGCGCCAGGGCCTCCAGCCACTGCAAACAAACTCCAGATGTGTGCACCCCCTTGTGCATCTGGCTAACGAGGGTCCTGAGGAATTGAGCCTCGAACTGGGGTCCTTAGGCTTCACAGGCGAGCGCTTAACTGCTAAGCCATCTTTCCAACCCTCTTATTTTATTTTTTAGAAATGCTAATAAAAATTTTTTAAAAATTAAGAAAAAAACGAAAACAACAACAGCAACAACAACAAAAAAATGTTTTGTTTATTTAAGAGAGGGGCGGGAGGGAGAGAATGAGACAGAATGGGCACGCCAGGGCCTCCAGCCACTGCAAATGAACTCCAGACATGTGCACCCCCTTGTACATCTGGCTAACGTGGGTCCTGGGGAATCAAGTCTTGAACCAGGGTCCTTAGGCTTCACAGGCAAGCGCTTAGCCATTAAGCCATCTCTCCAGCCCTAATTATTAAATTTTTTATTGGCAGCTTCTGGACGTATAGATCTAGCTACCATGATCACAATCCTCTTCCACAATTCTCCTTCTCCCCCTTCCCGTATTCCCCCTCCACTGAACTCCTCCCTCTTTCCAACTTGTCTCTTCTTCTTCTTCTTTTTGTTTTTAATTTTTAATTTTTTTTTTTTTTTGAGGTAGAGTCTCACTCTAGCTCAGGCTGGCCTGGAGTTCACTATGTTGTCTCAGGGTGGCCTCGAACTCTCAGCGATCCTCCAACCTCTATCTCTCGAGTGCTGGGATTAAAGGCATGCGCCATCACACCTGGCTTTTTAAAAAATATTTTTATTTATATTTATTTACTCATTTGACAGAGAAAGAAGGAGAGAGAGAGAGAAAGAGAGCGAGAGAATGGGCGCGCCAGGGCCTCCAGCCACTGCAAACGAACTCCAGACGCATGCGCCCCCTTGCGCATCTGGCTAATGTGGGTCCTGGGGAATCGAACCTGGGTCCTTTGGCTTTGCAGGCAAACGCCTTAACTGCTAAGCCATCCCTCCAGCCCCTTTCTTCTATTTTGATGACGTCATTTTTTCCCCTCCTATAATGCAGGTCTTGTTCAGGTAGTGTTGGCCACTGCTGCTCTCCCCGTTTCTGTTTTTTTTTTTTTTGTGGTAGGGTCTCCCTCGAGCCTAGGCCGACCTGGAACTCATCCTGAAGCCCAGGGTGGCCGTGAACTCCGGGCGAACCTCCAGAGCACTGGGAACAGGGGCTGCAGCGCACATCCACACCCAGCACTTCCCCCTTTTCTGAACTCTGCTTCTTTTAGTTTCCACACTATGATCTCTTTCCTTTTTTTATTCTTTTTCGAGGTAGGGTCTCACTCTGGTCCAGGCTGACCTGGAATTAGCTCTGTAGTCTGAGGCTGGCCTCGAACTCACAGCGATCCACCCACCTCTGCCTCCCGAGTGCTGGGACTAAAGGCGTGCGCCACCATGCCCGTCTCCATTTTTTTATTTTTTATTTTGTGTACAAAGTAGCAGGTTTCCCTTTTGCTTTCTTTTAAATTAGCATGCAAAATGACAGATTTCCTTGTGACATTTTCATAATACTTTAGTTTTACTTGTCTATTGATTAAAAAAATATTATTGATCTATTATTTGCAAGCAGATAGAGGTTAAGAATAGAAAAGTTGAGATGGCTTAGCGGTTAAGCGCTTGCCTATGAAGCCTAAGGACCCCGGTTCGAGGCTCGGTTCCCCAGGTCCCACGTTAGCCAGATGCACAAGGGGGCGCACGCGTCTGGAGTTCGTTTGCAGAGGCTGGAAGCCCTGGCGCGCCCATTCTCTCTCTCTCCCTCTATCTGTCTTTCTCTCTGTGTCTGTCGCTCTCAAATAAATAAATAAAAATTAAAAAAAAAAAGAAAAGTTGAATCACTATATCCTGGGCTCCTGCTGCTGCAAGCAAACAATGCAGGCATACGCCACTTTGTGCATCTTGCTTTATTTATATATTTATTTGAGAGAGAGAGAGAGAGAGAGAGAGAGAGAGAGAGAGAGAGAGTATGTGAGAGAGAGAGAGAGAGGGAGGGAGGGAGAGAGCGAGGGAGAGAATGGGCACACCAGGGCCTCCAACCACTGCAAACAAACTCCAGACGCATGTGTCTCCTTGTGCATCTGGCTTACGTGGGTCCTGGGGAATTGAACCGAGGTCCTTTGGCTTTGCAGGTAAATGCCTTAACCGGTAAGCCATCTCTCCAGCTCCCCACATCTCGCTTTATTATTTTTTTAAATTTTTATTAACATTTTCTATGATTATAAAAAAAATCCCATGGTAATACACTCCCTCCCCACCCACACTTTCCCCTTTGAAATTCCATTCTCCATCATATCCCCTCCCCATCTCAATCATTGTACTTACATATATACAATACCAACCACATCTTGATTTTATGTGGGCACTGGAGAACTGAACTCCGGTTGTTAGGCTTTATGAGAAAGCATCTTAACTGCTCATCCATCTTTCCAGACCTTTTTCACTTTTTAAAAATATTTTTATTTATTTATTTATTTATTTATTTATTTATTTATTTATTTGAGAGAGAGAGAGGGAGAAAGAGAACGAGGCAGATAGAGAAAGGATGGGCACACCAGAGCCTCTAACCTTTGCAAATGAACTCCAGACGCATGCACCATCTTGTACATCTGGTTTACGTGGGTACTGGGGAATTAAGCTGGGTCCTTTAGGCTTCACAGGCAAGCACCTTAAGCATTAAACCATCTCTCTAGCTTCCTCTTTTTACTTAATTCTTTTCCTTTGTTGAAATTTTCCATACATACAGACAATATTCTACGTTCACACTCATCTACCATCCTTCCTTTTCCCCATACCCCCTCCACTGAATAAATCCCCTCTTCCCAACTAATCATTCCTCTATTTTGATGTCATCATGTTTTCCTCCTGTTATGCGAGGTCTTGTGTAGGTAGCGTCAGCCATGAGAGATCATGAATGTCCAGGACACGATGTGTTTGGAATACGGTATTTTTTATTTTCTTTGAGATAGGGTCTTGCTCTAGACCAGGCTGACCTGCGATTCACTATGTAGTCTCAGGCTGGCCTTGAACTCAATGGCAATCCTCCTACCTCTGCCTCCCGAGTGCTGGGATTAAAGGTGTGCACCACCACACCCAGCTTAGACAGTATATGTTTAAATTTAATTATTATTTTTTTTATTGACAGCTTCCATAATTGTAGACAATAACCCATGGTAATTCCCTCCCTTCCCCCACTTTCCCCTTTGAAGCTCCACTCTCCATCATATCCCCTCCCCCTCTCAATCTGTCTCTTTTATTTTGATGTCTTGTGTAGGTAGTGTCAGGCACTGTGAGGTCATGGATATCCAGGCCATTTTGTGTCTGGAGGAGCATGTTGTAAGGAGTCCTACCCTTCCTTCGGCTCTTATGTTCTTTCCGCCACCTCTTCCGCAATGGACCCTGAGCCTTGGAAGGTGTGATAGAGATATTGCAGTACTAAGCACTCCTCTCACTTCTTCCCAGCACCATGATACCTTCTGAGTCATCCCAAAGTCACTGCCATCTGAAAAGAGAAGATTCTCTACCAAAAGTGAGAGTAGCATTAATATATGGGTATGAACGTTAAGAGAAGTGCTTACTGGGCAGTTTGGTGGGCATATATACACTTAGGTGTGTGCACTGTACATCTGGCTTATGTGGGTCCTGGGGAATTGAACCTAGGTCCTTTGGCTTTGCAGGCGAGCCCGTTAACAGCTGAGCCGTCTCGCCGGCCCCACTTTTGTATTTCTAGGTGCCTAATATTCTGTATTTATGAGCCTTCCTGGTTTCAGTTCCCCCTTTCTTTCTTGCTACAGCCTGAGTTTGGAAAGCTCTGGTTTCTGGCTGGGCTCCAGATGTGGGACAAGTCTCAGGCCACAGAGAGAGCCCGGGCGGTGGAGGAAGGCTGGCGGGCATGGGAGACTTTGACCTTTAAACGAAGCCTGGCCAAGCTGCCCTTTTAACTCGGTCTCTCCAGTTTCTGCTTTGTGATTCCCTGCCCCCCACCACCCACCTTTTTCATCATAAAGAACTTAAACCCCAGCTCAGGTTGTAGTCTCAAATCAGCTTTTTAGAAGTAAGCTTGGGTAGGGTGTGTGTGTGTGGGGGGGGGGCGGTGGTTAATTTCTTCACAGCTATCCGTTTTCCTTTCCTTTCCTTCTGGGCAGCTTGTCAATGATCTACTAGAAATCCCCACTCTTGGGGAGAGCTGGGGTGAGCTCCAGCTAGTGTCACAGCCCAGGGCAGAGGGCACTTAGCCCACACAGAAGGCCCCGCCTCTGACCTCGGTGGCCTGTGGTTTGGAATCTTTCAGCTCCCAGCATTGGATGCCCATGTTCTCTGTTTCCCTCAGTCTGCTCTGGGGAGAAAATTAGCTAAAAGCTTACAAAGCAAAGCAAAACAAAGCAGAACCTCACAGAAAACTGGGCCTGTGTTCCTCACACACTCTCACCTCCCTAACCATTTCTCAACTCCCAGAATACCACAGCGAGGTACGAATGCATTGTACAAACATCTTCACACCATTTCCCCAGAGCCCAGCTTACATGTATTTGAAAGCTGCTTTAACTGATTTTGCCATTTCGAAAATACTGCTTTTTTATTTTTAATTTTTATTGCTTTTGTTTTTTCTTTCTCTCTCTCTTTTTTGATATTTTCATTTGTTTCCAAGCACAGAGAGAGAGACAGAGAGAGAGAAAAAAAAAAAAATGGGCATGCCAGGGCCTCTAGCCACTGCAAACGAACTCCAGACATATGTGCTGCCTTGTACATCTGGCATATGTGGGTACTGGGGAATTGAACCTAGGTCCTTAGGCTTTGCAGGCAAATGCCTTAACCACTAAGCCATCTCTCCAGCCCCTGCTTTTGTTTTTTTCTGAGGTAGGGTTTCACTTTTGCCCAGGCTGACCTGGAATTCACCTTGTCGTCACAGGGAGGCCTTGAACTCATGGTGATCCTCCTACCTCTGCCTCCCAAGAGGTTGGATTTAAAGGTGTGTGCCATCATGCCTTGCTTGATTTTTAATTTTTTTTTTTTTTCGAGGTAGGGTCTCACTCTAGCCCAGGCTGACCTGGAATTCACTATGGAGTCTTAGGGCGGCCTCGAACTCATGGCAATCCTCCTACCTCTGCCTCCCTAGTGCTGGGATTAAAGGCATGCGCCACCACGCCCAGCTTTAATTTTTAATTTTTAAAAAATATTTATTTGTACACAGAGACAGAGAGGAGAGAAGAAAGAGAGAAGAGGAGAGGAGAAGATAGACGCATCAAACCTTTAATGGGGCCTCTAAACCACTGCAAAGGAACTCCAGAAGCACATGCTATGCTTCTGTGGGTACTGGGGAATCGAACCCAGGTTGTTAGACTTCGTAGATAAGCACCTCAAGCACTGAGCCATCTCTCTAGCCCACTTAAAAGTACTTTTATTTCTTTTTCTTCTGACTTTGTTTATAAGAGAGAGACAGAGAGAAAGAGGAGATAGAAAGTCAATGTGACCATGTCAGGGCCTCCTACCACTGCAAAGGAACTCCAGAAACGTGCATCATTTTGAGCACCTGGCCCTACGTGGGTACTGGGGAACTGAACCTGGTGCATCAGGCATTTGTAAGCAAGTGCCTTTAACCTCTGAGCCACCTCTCCAGCTCTACCTTTAAAAAAAAATGATTTATTTGACAGAGAGAGAGAAAGGGGAGAGAGAGAGAGAGAGAATGGGTCCACCAGGGCCTCCAGCCACTGCCAACGACCTCCAGATGCACGCACGCACCACCTTGTGCATCTGGTTTACATGGGTCCTGGGGAATCGAACCTGTGTCCTTTGGCTTTGCAGGCAAATGCCTTAATTGGTGAGTCATTTCTCCAGTCATACTTTATTTTTTTTTTAATTGCAACTAGGGATTGAACCCAGAACCTCACACATACAAGCAAGTGCTCTGTCATGCCAAACTAAATACCCAGACCCTTGCTTTGCTTTCATTTTCAGAGGTTTCTCCATCTCCCACCTGTGCATGGGCCAGTGATCTTGAAAAACCCAGTCGCCCTGGCTGGAGGGAAGGTTCAGTGGTTAAAGGCGCTTGCTTGCAAAGCCTACCAGCCAGCGTTCCATTCCCCAGGACCCATGTAAAGCCAGATGCACAAAGTGACACATGTGTCTGGGGCTCATTTGCAGTGGCAGGAAGCTCTGGCACGCCCACTCTCTCTGTCTGCCTCGTTGTCTCTGTTTTTTTCTCTCTCTCATATAAATAAAAAAATTAGAAGTCTAAGCTCCCTTCAACTTTCATTAATAATGGAATAAGTAGCCGGGCGTGGTGGCGCACGCCTTTAATCCCAGCACTCGGGAGGCAGAGGTAGGAGGATCGCCGAGAGTTCGAGTCTACCCTGAGACTCCATAGTGAATTCAGGTCAGCCTGGGCTAGAATGAGACCCTACCTTGAAAAAGAAAGAAAGAAACAAACAAACAAAAAAGGCGGCATTGGAAAGGCTGTCAGTGACCCCTCTCCTACAAGGAGTTACCATCAAGGACTGCTATGGGCAGGGCCTTAGGCTACGTTCTGGGGCTACAGAGATAAATCAGATATAGTCTCTACAGGTTTTCAGTATAATCAAAAGAAAATATGAGGAACAAAATGATGGTATCAAAATAGAGGAAAGGGAAGGCCAGGCATGGCAGCGCACGCCTTGAATCCCAGCGCTCTGGGGGGAGGCAGAGGCAGGAGGATCGCTATGAGTTCAAGGCCAGCTAGAGACTACAGAGTGAGTTCCAGGGCAGCCTGGGCTCTAGAGCGAGACCCTACCTCAAAACCAAACACAACGAAACAAATTGGAAGAGAGACTAGCTGGAAAGAAGAAGGAGTTCAGCAGAGGGGCTTGGTAGGGGAAAAGGGAGGGTGATGGAAGGGGGTGACGATCGTGGTGCATGGTCTGTGTGTGTGGAAGTTGTCAATAAAAGGTATGCAACAGAGAGAAATTAGCTGAGGTTTTCAAAATATGCGTTACTGTATCCCGGGCTGGGCCGCTGCTCTTGCTGAGCTGCTGATAGCCAACGCTTGCCTTTTGCTCGTTCACCCTCTACCTTCTGTGTGTTTGCACAGGGATTAACTTATGACACCAGCCTTCTGCAGTGCATATCGTTTTGGTCCCTGCTTTATATGAAGACTCCAAGGCACAGAGACGCCGCACAAGGCCTGCCTGGAGACTCTCAGCTGGGGCAAGGAACTGGGATGCAGTACGGGCCCCACGGTCTCTGTGAGAGACCGAGAGCACCTAAACAGCCTGGCCGCGGGTAAGTCACCTCCCTGCCGGCCTCTGCCACCACCTTACCTGCCTGTCCTTTGTTTTGGCATGCCCTTGCCTGAAGACTCATTAGGGCTGGCAATGTAGCTTAGCCGTTAAGGCACTTGCTTCAAAGCTAAAGGACCCAGGTTCGATTCCCCAGGACCCATGTAAAACCAGACGCACAAGGTGGCACGTGCGTCTGGAGTTTGTTTGCAGTGGCTGGAGGCCCTGGCGCGCCCATTCGCTTTCTCTTCCTATCTGCCTCTGTTTGTCTGTCAAATAAATAAATTTAAATAAAAAGTTAAAGCTTCTTTAGTTGGGGGCTGGGAAGATGGCTCAGTGGTTCAAGGCCCAGTATGTAGGCTGGAGAGACGGTTCAGCAGTTAAGGAGCTTGCCTACAAAGCCTAATGAGTGACTTGGGTTTGATTACCCAGTACCCATGTAAAGCTATATGCACAAGGTGGCACATACATGTGGAATTTGTTTGCAGTAGCAGGAGGCACTGGAGCACCCATTCTCTCTGCTTGCAAATACATAAATAAAATATTAGGAAAGCCACAGTACCCACCCAAAGCCAAGAGCAAAACGTAGTGCATGCATCTGGAGTTTATCTCTATCTTTTTTGATGTTTCAAGGTAGGGCCTCTCTAGCCCAAGCTGACCTGGAATTCACTATGTAATCCTTTTTTTTTTAATTTTTAAATTTTTCTTAACATTTTCCATGATTATAAAAAAAATATCCCATGGTAATTCCCTCCCTCCCCCCTGACACTTTCCCCTTTGAAATTCCATTCTCCATCATATTACCTCCCCATCCCAATCATTGTACTTTCATATATACAATATCAACTCACTATGTAATCTTTTAAAAAATTTTTTTAAATATTTTTAATGTTTTATTTGTTAACTTGAGAGCAACAGACAGAGAGAGAAAGAGGCAGATAGAGAGAGAGAGAGAATGGGCGCGCCAGGGCCTCCAGCCACTGCAAACGAACTCCAGACGCGTGCGCCCCCTTGTGCATCTGGCTAACGTGGGTCCTGGGGAATCAAGCCTTGAACGGGGGTCCTTAGGCTTCACAGGCAAGCGCCTAACTGCTAAGCCATCTCTTCAGCCCCACTATGTAATCTTAACGTGGCCTCAAACTCACAGTGATCCTCCTACCTCTGCCTCCCGAGTGTTGGGTTTAGAGGCGTGCGCCACCACACCTGGCTTCTCTCTTTTTTACATACTCTCTGCTTGCAAACAAATAGGTAAAAGTATATTTTAAAAAAGTCCTTCAGTAATACCTTCTACTTTTCCTGCCTCTCTTTGCACTCTCTGTTCTTGGAGCTTGCCTACCATAGCACTTCCGTTTGTTGGGAATGTCTGATTGCTTGATTTATTTTATTTTATTTTATTTTATTTTATTTTTTTGTGGTTTTTCAAGGTAGGGTCTCACTGCAGCCCAGGCTGACCTGGAATTGGCTATGTAGTCTCAGGGTGGCCTCACACCCAAGGTGATCTTCCTACCTCTGCCTCCTGGGTGCTGGGATTCAAGGTGCGCGCCACCACGCCCGCCCCGGCTGATTGCTTGTTTTGTAAGGGAGAGAGCAAGGACATTTTTCTCTTTCTTCCTTTAAAAGATGGCTTAGCAAGCCGGGTGTGGTGGTGCATACCTTGAATCCCAGCGCTTGGGAGGCAGAGGTAGGAAGATCACCATGAGTTTGAGGGCAGCCTGAGACTACATAGTGAATTACAGGTCCGCATGAGCTACAGTGACGCCCCAAAACACTCAAAAAACAAAACAAACAAACAAACAAACAAAAGGCTTAGCAATTAGGTACTTGCCCGCCAAGCCTCAGGACTCATGTTCAACTCTCCAGGTCCCATGTAAACCAGACGCACGAGGTGAAGTTCGCACATACGCACAAGATGGAGCATGTGTCTGGAGTTCTATTGCTGTGGCTGGAGGCCCTGGCAAGCCAGTTTTCTTTCTATCTCTCTCACACACACACTCTCTCTCTCTTATAAAATATAATTAAAAGAAATAAAAACAAACAAAAACATCTATTTATTTGAGAGGGGAGGGCATATGGGAGTGCCAGGGTCTCCACTGCTGCAAAGTCTAGACACCCGCACCACTTTGTGCACCTGGCTCTCAGTGGGCATAGGGGAATGAAACTTGGGCTGTCAGCAAGCAAGAGCCTTAAACCACTTAGGCCACCAAGCCGTCTCTTCACCCATGTATACTTTACTGGAAATTTTTTTTTCTCAATTTTTATTAACAATTTCCATGATTATAAAAAATATCCCATGGTAATACCCTCCCTCCCCTCCCCTTCCCCTTTGAAATTCCATTCTCCATCATGTCCCCTCCCCATCTCAATCAGTCTCTCTTTTATTTTGTTGTCATCATCTTTTCCTCCTCTTATGATGGTCTTGTGTAGGTAGTGTCAGGCACTGTGAGGTCATGGATATCCAGGCCATTTTGTGCCTAGGGGGAGCACGTTGGAAGGAGTCCTACCCTTCCTTTGGCTCTTACATTCTTTCCGCCACCTCTTCCACATTAGACCCTGAGCCTTGGGAGGTGTGAACGAGATATTACTCAGTACTCCAGTCACTTCTTTCCAGCACTATGATACCTTCTGAGTCATCCCAAGGTCACTGCCATCTGAAAAGAGAAGATTCTCTACCCAAAGTGAGAGTAGTGTTAATATAAGGGTATGAATATTAAGAGAAATGATTACTGGGCAGTTTGATAAGCATAGTATATCCATTTACTGGAAAAAATTTTAAGGACCTCTTTTTTTTTTTTTCTTTTGGTTTTTCGAGGAAGGGTCTCACTTTGGCCCAGGCTGACCTGGAATTCACTATGTAGTTTCAGGATGGCCTCGAACTGTCGGTGATCCTCCTACCTCTGCCTCCCCAGTGCTGGGATTAAAAGCATATGCCACTACACCCAGCTCTTAAATACCTCCTTTAAAAAAAAAAAATTAATTAATTAATTAATTAATTTATAAGAGGGAAAGAGACAAATAGAGAGAAAGAGAGCATGGGCATGCCATGGCCTCTAGCTACTACATACGAACTGCAGACACATGTTTCCCCTTGTGCATCCGGCTTACGTGGGTCCTGGGGATTCAAACCCAGGTCCTTAGGGTTCACAGGCTGATGCTGTAACCACTAAGCAATTTCTCCAGTCTCTTAAGTACCTCTTTAAAAAAAAAAATGTCTTTTATTTATTTGCAAGCAGAGAGAGAGAGAGAGAGAGGGCAGAGAATGGGCACACCAGGCTTGTAGCCACTGTAATGAACTCCAGGCGCATACGCTACCTTGTGCATCTGGTTTACCTGGGTACTGGGAAATGAAACCTGGGTCCTTAGGTTTCACAGGCAAGTGCCTTAACCACTCTTTTTTTTTTTTTTTTTTCTTTTTTGAGGTAGGGTCTCACTCTAGCCCAGGCTGACCTGGAACTCGCTCTGTAGTCCCAGGCTGACCTCGAACTCACGGTGGTCCTCCCACCTCTGCCTCCCGAGCGCTGGGATTCGAGGCGTGCGCCGGCCTTGCTTTCTTTCCTCCCCTCTTGTAATACTCTCTGAGTCCCTTGCCCTTCCCCCTTCCTGTTCTTTCTTAGGTAATAGACTTGTTTGACTCAAGATCTCCCTCATCTTCTGGTCAACACTTGTGTAATGCTTGATATGTAGTAAGTCCTTAGTAAATGTTTGCTAAAAAGCCGGGCGTAGTGGTTCACACCTATAGTTCCAGCCCTCAAGAGACGGAAGCGGGATAGACCGCTGTGAATTCAAGGCCAGCTTGGGCTACAGTGTGAGTCCTTGTCTCAACAAGAAAGAACAATGTTTGTTGAGTGATTCAATGGTCAGAAACCTATAAAAGGCTATGGCTTCTTTTCGTTTGGTTTCTTGGAATAACTTCCATGATTTTTTTCTTTTTTTGTGTATGTGTGTATTGTGTTTTTATTTATTTATTTGAGAGAAACAGAGAGGCAAACAGAAGTAAATAGATAGATGAGAGAGAGAGAGAGAGAGAGAGAGAGAGAGAGAGAGAGAGAGAGAGAGAGAGAGAGAATGGGCACTCCAGGGCCTTCAGCTATTGTAATTGAACTCCAGATGTGTGCACCACCTTGTGCATCTGGCTTATGTGGGTCCTGGGGAGTTGAACCTGGGACCTTAGGCTTTGCAGGCAAGTGCCTTAACCACTAAGCCATCTCTCCAGCCCCTCTTTCTGTTACTGGACCATTAAATCCATGGTCTTGGGCATGCTGGGCAAGCACTCTGCCACTGAGCTGGGTCCCTAGGCCTTGGGATGTCTTTCAACCTCTGGTGGCTTTAAGGTTTTAGAGGTTTAAATATGAGCAGAGCTTTCAAGTGTGCTTAAAGCGGGCGTTGAGGGGGCGACATTTGTCACTGAGCTATTTGTGCAGGGTGAGAAGAAAAGGGAGCCCTTGTTTTCTTTTGTGCGTACGTGCATGTGTGTGTATGTGGCGTGTTTGTGCGTTTGTGTAAGTGGGTGTGCATGGTTGTTGTCTTTGCACATATGTGTGTGCATATGGAAGTCAGAAGTCTTCCTTGGTTCGCTCTCTACCTTATGTATTTATTTATTTTGGTTTTTTGAGGTAGGGTCTCACTCTAGCCCAGGCTGACCTGGAATTCACTATGGAGTCTCAGGGTGGCCTTGAACTCGTGACGATCCTCCTGCCTCTGCCTCCTGAGTGTTGGGATTAAAGGCGTGCACTACCATGCCTGGTTTATTTATCTTTTTGAGGTAGGGTCTCACTTTAGCCCAGGCTGACCTGGAACTCACTCTGTAGACCCAGGCTGGCCTAGAACTCACAGCGGTCCTCCTGCCTCTGGCTCTGGAGTGCTGGGATGGAAGGCGTGCGCCACCACACTAGCAGATAAGCCTATTAGAAGTACAGAGCTTTCTTATTGATTGAGCTATCTCCCCAGCCCTTCATTTATTTATTTGCAGGGAGAGAGATGAGAGAGAGAGAGAGATGAGAATGGGTATGCTGGGGCCTCTTGCCACTGTAAATGAACTCCAGATGCACGTACCACTTCGTGCATCTGGTTTTACATGGATCCTGGAGAATCACGCCTGGACCATCAGCCTTTGCAAGCAAGCACTTTTAACATCTGAGCCTTCTCTTCAGCCTCAGAGTGTTTTCTTTCTTTCTTTTACTTTTACATATTTAGGTTTTTTTGAGGTAGGATCTCGCTGTAGCCCAGGCTGACCTGGAATTCACTATGTAGTCTCAGGGTAGCCTCAAACTCATGGCAATCCTCCTACCTCTGCCTCCCGAGTGCTGGGATTATAGGTGTGCGCCCCCAGGCCCAGCTATTTTTAGTTTTAAGTGTGTTCTCTAGCTGGTCTCAGCTGGGAACCTTAGAGCTATGAGGAGTGTGAGAGGGGAGCTCGCCTTTGAGACAATGGAAAGACTTTACAGGTCAACACCTGGGAACGTCCTCTGGGAGCCATGGTTCCTGGCTGTCAGCGGGTCCAGTCTCCGGCACACCCATGCTCACTCTGTCTATTTCTCTCTGTATGTCTGTCTTAAATAAATAAGTGAATGAATAGATAAAATGTAACAAAATATATGTTTTCGTGTGTGTGTGTGTGTGTGTGTGTGTGTGTGTGTGTGTGTAGGTTCACCAGGGCCTCTTGCTGCTTGCAAAGGAATGTCAGATACCGGTGTCCATTTTTGCATTTGGTTTTACGTGGGTGCTGGGGCATTGAACCCAAGATGTTAGGCTTTGCAAACAAGTGCCTTTAACCACTGAGACATCACCCCAGCCTTCATCTTGTGTTTTTTATTTTTTAAAAATATTTTTATTTTTATTCATTTATTTGAGAGGAAAAAGATACAGAAACAGGCAGGTAGGGAGACAGAGAGAATGGGCGCGCCAGGGCCTCCAGCCACTGCAAGCGAACTCCAGATGTGTGCGCCCCCTTGTGCATCTGTCTTATGTGGGTCCTGGGCAGTCGAACCTGGGTCCTTTGGCTTTGCAGGCAATCACCGTAAGCCCTAAGCCATCTCTCCAGCCCTTTCTTTCTTTAAAAAAAAAAAGCTTTTAAAATTATTTATTTGAGAGAGAGAGAAAGAGGCAGATAAAGAGAAAATGGGTGCGCCAGGGCTTCTAGCCACTGCAAAAGGACTCCAGAACATGCGCCCCCTTGTGCACCTGGTTTATGTGGGTCCTGGGGGATTGAAGCTGGGTCCTTAGGCTACACAGGCAAGCACCTTAACCTCTAAGCCATCTCTTCTCCCCCTCTCAATCAGTCTCTCTTTTATTTTGATGTCATCATCTTTTCCTCCTCTTATGATGGTCTTGTGTAGGTAGTGTCAGGCACTGTGAGGTCATGGACATCCAGGCCGTTTTGTGTCTGGAGGAGCACGTTGTAAGGAGTCCTTCCTTTAGCTCTTACAGTCTTTCTGCCACCTCTTCCACATTAGACCCTGAGCCTTGGAAGGTGTGATAGAGATATTGCAGTGCTGAGCACTCCTCTGTCACTTCTTTCCAGCACCATGATGCCTTCTGAGTCATCCCAAGGTCACTGCCATCTGAAAAGAGAAGGTTCTCTACCAAAAGTGAGAGTAGCATTAATATAAGGGTATGAACATTAAGAGAAGTGCTTACTGGGCAGTTTGGTGAGCATAGTATATACATTTAGCCAGACACCAGCAAACGTTACACCCCTAGGGCTTATGGCTACCCCTGTTTTAAGTTTTCAGTATCGGGGATATATTCCTTCCCCTGGAACGGGCCTCCAGTCCAATTAGAGGGCGTTGTTTTTTTTTTTTTTTTTTTTTTTGAGGCAGAGTCTCACGCTAGCCCAGGCTGACCTGGAACTCACTCTGTAGCCCAGGCTGGCCTTGAACTGATGACGGCAACCCTCCTACCTCAGCCTCCGAGTGCTGGGACTAAAGGTGTGCGCTACCACACCTGGCCTGCATATATAGCTTTTATATTTGTTCAGTAAATATGCAGAAGTGAGATCGCCGGGCTGTCTAAGTGCTTACTTAATTTTATATGAAGCTATCAAGCTGTTTCCCCTGGTTACTGTGTCAGTTTACACTGTCCCAGGGCACGTACAAGGGTCCGAGTGATTCCTCACACCTGGCTCGGGTGACTTCCTGTTGCCAAACACATGACTCATGACTATTCCCTCCTGCAGCCTGGGTCACTTATTCCCTTCCTGTTAAGTGTCCTTGTAACTTTTTTTTTAAATTTTATTTTTTATTTTTGGTTTTTCAAGGTAGGGTCTCACTCCAGCTCAGGCTGACCTGGAATTTACTATGCAGTCTCAGGGTGGCCTCGAACTCATGGCAAATCCTCCTACCTCTGCCTCCCAAGTTCTGGGATTAAAGGCGTGCGCCACCACGCCTGGTTTGTTTTGTTTTGAGGTAGGGTCTCACTCTAGTGCAGGCTGACCTGGAATTCACTATGTAGTCTCGGGGTGGCCTCGAACTCACAATGATCCTCCTACCTCTGCCTCCTGAGTGCTGGGATTAAAGGTTTGCACCACCATGCCTGTTGAAACTTCTTTTTAAAATAATATTTTACTTATTTATTTGGAAGCAGAGAGAGACAGGGAGAAGGCAGACAGACAGACAGACAGACAGACAGACAGACACACACACACACACACACACACAAACAGAGAGAGAGAGAGACTGGGCTTACTAGGGTCTTTTGTCATTGCATACAAACTCCAGATACATGTGCCACCTTGTGCATCTGTAGCAAGGATCCACATATGAGAGAGAACATGCGACGTTTGGCTTTCTGGGCCTGGGTTACCTCACTTAGTATAATCCTTTCCAGATCCATCCATTTCCCTGCAAATTTCATAATTTCACTTTTCTTTATTGCTGAATAGAACTCCATTGTGTAAATGTACCATATCTTTATTATCCATTCACCTGTGGAGGGACATCTAGGCTGGTTCCATTTCCTAGCTATTGTGAATAGAGCGGCAATAAACATGGTTGTATCTTTGAGGTAATGAGATGAGTCATTAGGATATATGCCTAGGAGTGCTACAGCTGGATCACATGGTAAATCTAGTTCTAGCTGTCGAAAGAACCTCCACACTGATTTCCATAATGGCTGGATATATACGTGTATTCTGTTTGCCAATATTTTTGTTGAGAATTTCTGAATTTATGTTCATGAGGGAGGTTGGGCTGTAACTTAGAGAGGGAGAGAGAAAGATAGAGGGAGAATGAATGCACCAGGGCCTCTAGCCACTGCAAATGAACTCCAGACACATGTGCCACTATGTGCATCTGGCTTATGTGGGACCTGGAGAATCAAACCTGGGTACTTAGGCTTTTCAGGCATGCACCTTAACCACTAAGCCATCTCTCCAGCCCCATAATTTTCTTTTTTTGTTCTGTCTTTGTCTGGTTTGGGTATCAGGGTGATGCTGGCTTCATAGAAGGAGTTTGGTAGAATTTCTTCCTTTTCTGTTTTATGGAAAAGTTTGAGAAGCAATGATGTTAGTTCTTCCATGAAGGTCTGGGATCTGGGCCTGGACTATTTTTTAGTTGGGAGACTTTTTATAACTGCTTTAAATCTCCATACTTATTATAGGTCTATTTAAATGGTTTATCTCATCGTGATTTAATTTTGGTAGGTCATATAAATCAAGGAAATCATCCATTTATTTCAAATTTTCAAACTTAGAGGCACATATATTCTTAAAGCATGTCCTTATGATTTTCTGAATTTCTTTGGTGGCTGTTGTAATGGTGCCTTTTTCATCTCTAATTTTATTAATTTTTGTCTCTTTTTTCTTCCTTCTGGTCAGATTTGCTAAGGGTTTATCAATCTTGTTTATCTTTTCAAAGAACCAGCTGTTTGTTTCATTGATTCTTTGGATTGTTTTTGGTTTCTAGTTCATTAATTTCTGCTGTCATCTTTATTATTTCTTCCTGTCTACTGAATTTTCGTTTGCCTTGTTCTTCTTTTTCCAAGGTCTTCAGGTGTAGCATTAAATTGTTTACTTGTGAACTTTCTAATTCCTTTTTTTGTTTTTCAAGGTGGAGTCTCACTCTAGCACAGGCTGACCTAGAATTCACTCTGCATTTTCAGCATGGTCTCAAACTCACAGTGATCCTTCTACCTCCGCTTCCCGAGTGCTGGGATTAAAGGCATGTGCCACCACACCTGGCTCTAATTCCTTCCTTCCTTCCTTCCTTCCTTCCTTCCTTCCTTCCTTCCTTCCTTCCTTCCTTCCTTCCTTCCCTCCCTCCCTCCCTCCCTCCCTCCCTCCCTCCCTCCCTCCCTCCCTCCCTCCCTCCCTCCTTCCTTCCTTCCTTCCTTCCTTCCTTTCTTCCTTCTTTCCTTCTCTCCCTCTTTCTTTCTTTCCTTCTTTCTTTCCTTCTTTCTTTCTTTCTTTCTTTCTTTCTTTCTTTCTTTCTTTCTTTCTTTCTTTCTTTCCTTCCTCCTTTCTTTCTTTCTTTCTTTTATGTTTTTTTGAGTTAGGGTCTGGCTCTAGCTCAGGCTGACCTGAAATTCACTATGTAGTCTCAGGGTGGCCTCAAATTTATGGTGATCCTCCTACCTTTGCCTCCCGAGTGCTGGGATTAAAGGCATGCACCACCATTCCTGGCTTTCTAGTTTCGTAATATAGGCATTCAGAAATATAAATTTCCCTCTTAGAACTGCATTTATTGTGTCCTAAAAGTTTTGGTATGTTGTATTCACATCATCATTTGATTCTATGAATTTATTGATTTCTTCAATGAACCACTTATCATTCAGCAATGTGCTGTTTAGTCTCCATGGATTTCTGCATGCTCTGTAGTTTTTCTTGTTGCTGATTTGTTGTTTAATCCTATTGTGGTCAGATAAGAGTACAAAGGATTATTTCAATTTTCCTTTATTTGTTAAGATTTGCTTTGTTTCCTAACATATGGTCTATTTTGGAGAATGTTCCATGTGCTGCTGAGAAAAATATATATTCCATAGCGTTTGAATGGAATGTTCTGTAGATATCTGTTAAGTCCATTTGTTCCATGACGTCATTTAATCCAGATATCTGTTTATTTTTTGCCCAGGTGACCTGTCAATTGATGAGAATGGGGTATTGAAGTCACCCACTACAATTGTGTTTGTGTTATCTATGACCTTAAGTCTAATAGTGTTTTATGAAATTGGGAGCCCCCATGTTAGGTGCATATACATTTAGGATTGTAATGTCCTCCTGTTGGAGTGTTCCTTAAATCAGTCTAAAGTAACCTTTTTTTATCTTTTCTCACTAATGTTGGTTTGAAATCTATCCTGTCAGATATGAGGATAGCAACCCCTGCTTGTTTCCTCGGCCCATTTGCTTGAAATATTGTTTCCATCCTTTCACCCTAAGACAGTGTCTATCTTTTATTGAGAGATGAGTTTCCTGGAGGCAACAAACAGCAGGATCCTGCCCTTTATTTCAGTCTGCAAGCCTGTGTCTTTTGGTTGGGGCATTGAGGCCATTGATATTAAGTTGTTATTGAAAGGTGTGTCTTTATTCTCTCTATTTTTTTCATTTTGTAGTACTTCCTGATTCCCCTTTACTTGCTTGTTTTAACTGTTGAATATGATTTATTTTTTCCTGTTTCCTCATGTGTGTGCTTTGCTTTCTCTTTAGCATGAAGGATCCCTTCAAGTATTTTCTATAGAGTTGGCTTAGTTGTCATAGATTCCTTTAGCTTGTTTTTGTTGTGGAATGTCCTTATTTCTCCATCAGTTTGGATAGAAACCTTTACAGGATAAAGTAAGTTTGGTTGACAGTTGTTATCTTTCAGAACTTGGAATACAACATTCCAGGCCCTTCTGGTTTTTAAAATTTGTGTTGAGTAAAAACCTGCAGTTATTCTGAGGGCTTGCTTTTGTAGGTGATTTGCTTTTTCTCTCTTTTTCAATATATTTTCTTTGGTTTGTGTGTTTAGTAGTTTAATTATAACATGGCAAGGAGAGGTTCTTTCTAGGTTTTATCTGTTTGGTGTTCTAAAAGCTTCTTGTACCTGCACTGGCATTTCTTTACCAACTTGGGGAAATTTTTCTTCTTTGATTTTGTTGACAATGCCTACCAAGCCTCTGGATTGAAATTCTTCTCCTTCTACTATACCCTGAATTCTTATGTTTGATCTTTTCATAGTGTCCCAAATATCTTGAAATTCCCACTCATACTTTTCTATTAGTTTGTCTTTCTCTTTGTTGGACTGTATTAGATCTGCCACCTGGTCTTTTAGTTTAGATATTTTGTCCTCTCCTTCATCCATTCTACTGGTGAGACACACTTTCCACAGTGTTTTTTCTTTCTTTTTCTTTTTGGTTTTTCGAGGTAGGGTCTCACTCTAGCCCAGGCTGACCTGGAATTCACTATGGAGTCTCAGGGTGGCCTTGAACTCACGGTGATCCTCCTACCTCTGCCTCCCGAGTGTTGGGATTAAAGGCGTGCGCCACCACACCTGCCTTCTTTTCTTTCTTTCTTTTCTTTTTTTTAACTAACTGTGTTTTTCAGAACTAGAATTTTTACCTGGTTTTTCTTCAGTATTTCTGTTTCCTTACTTATGTCTTTCAATGACCTCCTTATTTCATTAAACTGGTTTCCTTTGTTCTCTTGGATTTCCTTCAGGAGTTAGTTTTCTTCTTTGGTTTCTTTGAGCATAGATAAAACCTTTTTTTTTTTTTAATCTTTGTCAGACATTTTATCTAAAGCAGTCTCTTTGGGGGCAATTTCTGATGGATTTATAATTTTTGGTGGGACTCTATTGTCTTGATTCTTTGTGTTTCTTGTATCATAATGTTGTAATTTTTTTTTTTTTTTTCGAGGTAGGGTCTCACTCTGGCCCAGGCTGACCTGGAATTAACTCTGTTGTCTCAGGGTGGCCTTGAACTCATGGTGATCCTCCTACCTCTGCCTCCCGAGTACTGGGATTAAAGGCGTGCGCCACCACGCCTGGCTGCAATGTTGCAATTTTTGCATCCTGAGTTGATTTGATGCTTGGGTTTTCTAATAACCTGCGATGATTTTAGATTTGGAAATCCAACCTTATGTACCTTCAGAGCAGGAGTTAAAGGCGCCAAGGGCAGCTCTTGTACGCCAAGAAAACAGCAGAAGTAATCCTAGGTGTTGAGTTTGCTTCCTAGTCAAGTGTTCTAGTGGGCTGGGCGGAGCAATTTACTGGCAAATTCTAAAATTCAACTGAGCAATATACGCATTCAATAAAAACCAGTGCAGAGTATGCAAGTGTGGGGATTGAAACAGACAGATGACCTCATAAAGCCGAAGTCCCTGAGGGTGTGTGTTGCTCTACACCCTTAATCCTGTCAGTTGGGGGGTTGAGATTTCTGTCCTGAAATGGGTTTCCAGGTCAGCCTGGGTCTGAATCAAACCCTGCCCCCAATAACGACAGAAGAAAAAGACAAAAGCCATATGAATCTGCAAGCATCAAAGGCAATAGCTTAATTGAGCATGGTAAAGCCAACCGAGAATTTGTAACCCATAGCCTTCCCTGACATGGAAAGAGAGATTAGCTCTTCCAGTGCAGGCCTATGTACCTTTTTATTTATTTATTTATTTTTCTTGGTCAGTTGGCCTTGTTCTCTTTGGGGTGGCTTCAAATCTCACCAATACTGAGTGCCCACCTGTATCCCTCCGTATTGTGCTGTGAATCTGGTGTTCTGATCAGCTGAGCTGGATGCCTTGCCTCAGGGAGCTGGATGCGTTCTCCAGAGGGTCACAGTGCTGTTGGTTGGGGGTTGGAGAGCTCAGGAAGCCTGGAGTTGTACTGGGGCTCCTCAGCTGGTCCAGCCTGTGTTCCATTCCGCAGCTCCTCTGCCGTCTCCCCTTCAGGTCTCTTGACTTTGCAAGGAGGCTGATGAGGTGGGAAAATTCCCTTGTTTGGTCTGCAAGCTCCTGGGTGGGATTCTGGTCGATTTCCTCCTTTCTGATATATCTTAATCTCTCCTGTTTTTCCTCTGTGGCCGACACAAACCTATACACCTTCACTTTTCAGATGAAGAGTGCCTTGTGCTGTGGTATTGCTCAAATCCCTCCCTCGGCTGGATTGGTGTGACTCCTATGCAGCCATCTTACCCACAAGTCCCCAACACTGAAATTTTGAGAACTCAGTAGGTTTAAAAAGTTGGACAGTTAAGTGTGTGATGTCACAGGCTTTTAGTCCCAGCACTTAGGAGGCAGAGATAGGAGGACAGCTGTGAGTTCGAGGCTAGCGTGGTTGACTGAGTGAGCTCCAGGTCCACCTAAACCTGTCTCAAGAAAAATAAAAATTGGACAGATACATCACTGAGGTCAGGGCTGGAGAGATGGCTTGGCGGTTAAGCGCTTGTTTGTGAAGCCTAAAGACGCCGGTTCGAGGCTTGATTCTCCGGGACCCACGTTAGCCAGAGGCACAAGGGGGCGCACGCATATGGAGTTCTTTTGCAGTGGTTGGAGGCCCTGGCACACCCATTCTCTCTCTTTCTCTCCCTCTTTCTTTGTCAAATAAATAAATAAAAATAAAAATATATTAAGAAATAAATAATATGAGTACTAGAGAGATGGCTTAACAGTTAAGTGCTTGCCTGTGAAGTCTAAGGACTCTGGTTTAAGGCTTGGTTCCCCAGGACCCATGTAAGCCAGATGCACAAGGGGGTGCACGCTTCTGGAGTTCATTTGCAGTGGCTGGAGGCCCTGGTGTGCCCATTCTCTCAGTCTCTCTCTGCATCTTTGTCTGTTTGTCACTCTCAAATAAATAAATAAACATAAACAAAAAAAATTTTAAAATATGAGTCTATTTTCAATATAATCTATCTCTATTACCTACCTATCTATCTATCAATCATCTATCTACCTGTATATCTATCTATCTAATCTCACATAAGACTCAAGTTTACAGGTTTAACAACCCAGAGGCACTGCACATCTGCCATTTAGACTCCTTCATCCAGAATGGAAAATTCTAGGCTGGGAAGCAACCCAGCACATGCCTGACTCTGTAGATATCACAGCCCCAAGATATCGGTAGGGACTTCAAGTCTTCAAAAGAAAAAATAAAGAAAAAAGGAAATCAGAGCCACAGTCAGCTAAGATAGGGAAACTCATCCCTAGGGAAACACCATTTAGTGGGAAGCCCCTTCTGAGTCAGCCAGCAGCCCTGGCACCAAAGCTTCGCCACTTGCCTGTGACTGTGAGCCCAGACTCTGAAGAGAGCAACCCACGGGAATCTGGGTCTGGATGAAAACCCAGCGGAAACCTGCGCTAGTGTGAGGCCCTACCTTGAAAAACCAAAACCCAAACCCCGTGGAGGGACTGAGGAGATGGCTTAGCGGTTAAAGGCCCTTGCTTGCAAAACCTGATGTCTGGGAGTTCAATACCCCAGTACCCATGTAAAGCCAGATGCACAAAGTGGCGCATCATTGGGTGTTCGTTTGCAGAAGCAGGAGACCCTTGTGCGCCCGTACTACCTACACACACGCTCTCTCCCACGAATAAATAAATAGAAATATTTTAGCCGGGCGTGGTGGCGCACGCCTTTAATCCCAGCACTCAGGAGGCAGAGGTAGGAGGATCGCCATGAGTTCGAGGCCACCCTGAGATGACATAGTGAATTCCAGGTCAGCCTGGACTAGAGTGAGACCCTACCTAGAAAAACCAACAACAAAAAAAGATATCTCTTGACTTAGAAGTAGGTTCACTCTGGGGCGAGGGAGGCGGTGGCTTCGTGGTTAAAGGCACTTGCTAACCAAGCCAGACAGCCCAGGTTTGATTCCCCAGTACCCATGTAAGGCCAAGTTTGTAGGAGCAAGAGGTTCCCTGGCATACCCATTCCCTCTCTATCATTCTCTCTCTCTCTCTCTGTTTGCCAATAATAAGTAATAATAATAATAATAATAAAAGAAATGGGCTCACACTGACTCTCCATCCAGCCATTGGTTTTCTTCTACCCGTGAAAAAGAAACTGTCTAAACCGTATCTGGCGGGGATTGTATCTTAGTGGGAGAGAGCTTGCCTCGCATGCACAGGGCCCTGGGCTGGAGCTTAAGGATGTTAAAAGACAAAACAAAAAAGAAGAAGGAAAATCAACAATAAGCAAACCAAAATGTCAAGTAGGGCTGGGAGATGGCTCAGTGGGTAGGAGCACTTGCAAACCTGAGAGCCTGAGTTTGATTTTCCCCAGCGCTCACGTGAAGAGCTCTGCACGGCCACGCACGCCCACGTGCCCGTAAGGCCAGCACTATCGGGGAGCAGAGACAGGAGCGGTGCTGGGGCTCACTGGTTAGCCAGAGTCTGTCTGAAAACTGCAGTTCCAGGCTCAGTGGGGGCCTCTGTGTCTAGGATGTGAGCGAAAGGCGTGATGGGGCACGGCGGGCGACATCTGGACCCCACACGCACGCACCTCTACATCCCTGCCCCCCCCAATACACCACGCACGCGTCCCACGCGCCAAAGAAGGGAATAATAAAATCATTAAGTACCATTCATGGTGTACGAAATATAGTTTTTTAATTTATAAACACAGAACAAATTTTTTTTACAAATAATTCAGTCAGGTGAAATTAAATAACCCAGTACAGCTCAGAGGAGGGAAAGAACACTTAGGCAGCATTTTGGGCCAAAAATCCTTGAAAGAGTCCCTGAGGAGGAGACAGCCCGAGCAGCTGTCTTGGAGGAAGCCTGGGCATGGGACCAATAAACCCCTGGTTTACGTCCCCAAAGAAGTCACACCTGGGTCTCAGAGGGCTGCGGAAGACTCACACTTGCCATCCTTCTGTCCTTTTATAATTAGGTCCCCTGGGATTCATAGACCCCCCCCCCCACCTCCCCATATGGGAGAGGGAATTTTCAGGCTGTTCATAAAGTTCAAGGCAGGGCAAGGGTCCCTGTCAGTTCCTCACCCTCTCCTGGCCCTCACTCCCCAAAGGGGTCTCTGCTCCATGCAGCCCTCCAGGCCTTAAACAATGTCTTGGGCTTGAGTGACTGCCGTCCTTGAAGGGAGCCTCACTTCCCCAGGATCACACACATGTGAGCAGACGATCAGGCTGGCTTGAGGACCCAGGATAGACAGGTAGCAAATATACAAGTAGCCAAGTTTGAGGCCTGTGCGGGTGGGCAACTTATGGAAACCCTGTCTCAAAAGAAAAGAGAAGAAAAGAAAAGAAAAAAAAAGCAAAGGAGAGTCACTGGAGAGAGACTGGTCCTTGGTACTTTGGAACGGAGTTAGGTCTATTTCTGGTGCCAATGAGGAGAGCCTCTTTTAAAAATTATTATTATTATTATTTGGAGCTCTTGACCAAAAGGGTTTGAGAGACTCCTGGCCAAAGGCTTTTTTTTTTTTTTTTAAACTTTCCTGTAACTCAGCCAGGGGACCCACACAGCTATGCAAAGGAAAAACGAACCCCCTTTCACACAAGTGAGCACTTAACAGACATTAAAACAACGAACTGTCTTATAAAGTGGAACCCCAATGCTCCCAATTAAACAATAATTTAATTCATGAGAACAATAATTTAATATATGAAGGTGTTGATTAGAAGCTGTGATCTTGACTTTTCTGGGCACTTTTGTGAAGGAAGCCCACATAGGTCGTCAAGATATTTTCTTCCCTCTCCCTCGTTTTTTGTTTCGAGGTAGGGCCTCACTCTAGCCCAGGCTGACATGGAATTCACTCTGTAGTCTGGCTGGCCTCTAACGGTGTGTGCCATCAATGCCCAGCCTTATTTCCACTTCCACATTTTGTTTTAGGAGTTGAGTATGAATGAAGGTTGGTGGACAGTTTTCTTAGACGTTTCTAGTGGTCCTCTGGGTGGGGACCATGGTAACTTAGATAAAAAGGAAGATCCCTCCCCTTCCTCTTCCCTCTCTCCCATTCCCTCACACATGCACCTAAGTTTAAAAAACAAAATACAAGCCGGGCGTGGTGGCGCACACCTTTAATCCCAGCCCTCGGGAGGCTCGCCGTGAGTGCGAGGCCACCCTGAGACTACATAGTGGATTCCAGGTCAGCCTGAGCCAGAGTGAGACCCTACCTCGAAAAAACAAAAAAAAAAAGAAAAAAACAAAACACAACATAACTCTGATGGATTCAAGTTGGACTCAGAGTAGAATGGGGGAGGAGGAAGGAATGGGTGTGCTCTGACATGGTACAACGGCCGTGGTGGCGCACGCCTTTAGTCCCAGCCCTCGGGAGGCAGAGGTAGGAGGATCACCGTGAGTTCGAGGTCACCCTGAGAGTACATGGTGAATTCCAGGTCAGCCGGGACTAGAATGAAACCCTACCTTGAAAAACTAAAAAAAAACAAAAACAAAAACAAAAAAATCAAGTCTAAAGGGATTTAGTGAAGGGAGGGCGTGGGAGGGAGGAAAATCGAGGGCGGTGGGTGGGGATTATGATCATGGCACGTGGTCTATATGTATGGAGGTTGTCAATAAAAGGTGGCGGATGCTGTCACTTCTCCGTCTCAGAGTGGCTGCAGTCCAAGTTCAATGCCAGGGGAACATTGGATGTCCTATATTGACACTGAAGGGAAGGGCTGGAGCCTGGAGACGCATCATGGGGAGCCGGGGGGGGGGGTCTCCCCAAGACATCCAGTGAGGCTGGGGGAGCGGACACATCGGCAGGACACATCACTTCTTTTTCACTTCCGAATAAATTGTTTCCGATGCAGCTGGGGTTGGGGAGGCTGGTGCCGGAGATTTTGGTTGCTGGGCATTGAAATTCAGGGCAGAATAAGCAATCTCATCCACCTGAAAAGTAGGAACCGGCGCATGAGTCCATATCAGCACCTGTGTTCTGCCCCACTGAGCGGTCCCACCTCGAAGCAGTGACTTTGAGGGGGCACGGGATACTCACCCTCTGCTGGCTGACATCTCATTAGAAGAGGAAGAGGATGGCATGGGTACCATGCAAGAGGATAGCAAGACAATGAGAACGAACAACCCAGAAATGTGCACAGTACTATGGGAGAGCGTCCCATGGGTGAGGAGAGACACAGAGAGAGAGAGAGACCAGATGTGTAAATGGATTAATGGCATCCTGACTTATGCAGCTCGTTTGCAGGGATGTGATGTGTCGGGAAGGGGGTTGTGCGGAGGCAAGGGAGGGTCTGAGTGCTGCTTGTGAAGGGTGTTCAAACCTAGCAAGCGTCCTTAACATCTAAGCACTTTTCAGTAGTTGTGTGTATTTTACTGAAAAGTAAGGACGAGGAAAATGCTGTAAAATTATTTAAAAAAAAAAAAAGGAGCTCAGAGCCATTCGAATGAAAATTTTAAAAAAATATACATATATGTATATATTTATATATTTATTATGAGAGAGAGAGAGAAGGAGAGAGAAAGAGGCAGATAGAGAAGGGGTGCTCAGGGCCTTAAGTCCCCTTGTGCATCTGGCTTACGTGGGTCCTGGGGAGTTGAACCTGGGTCCTTTGGCTTTGCAGGCAAATGCCTTAACAGCTAAGCCATCTCTCCAACCCTGGGAATTATCTTTTGATAGTCAAGGGCGAAGGGGTGTGTGTGTGTGATGTACTGCCTTTGTTGCTAGGACATGGTATAGATTAACTCATTTAATCTTTTTCTAAAAATTACTTTAAAATTTCTATTTATTTATTTATGGGTGGGGGGGAGAAAGAGGGAAGGAGGGAAAGAAGCAAATAGAGAGAGTGAGACAATGGGCATGCCAGGGCCTCTAGCCACTGCAAATGAATTCTAGACACATGTGCTATTTTGTGCATCTGTCTTTATGTGGGTACTGGGGAATTGAACCTGGGTACTTAGGCTTTGCAGGCAAGTGTGTTAACTGCTAAGCCATCTCTCCAGTCCTAATTTAATCTTTTTGTTTTGTTTTGTTTTGTTTTTCGAGGTAGGGTCTCACTCTGGCCCAGGCTGACTTGGAATTCACTCTCAAGGTGGCCTCAAACTCATGGCAATCCTCTACCTCTTCCTCCTGAGTGCTGGGATTAAAGGTGTGCACCACCATGCTCTATTTCTCATTTAATCCTTTTAACTTCTTTTGAAGTAGACAGAACACCCATTTTACAGGTGATAAAACTGAGGCTTAAAGATATTGGGTTCCTTGTCAAGAGCCACAGAGTTACCAAGAGTTACAACCCAGATTTAAACACAAAAATGTGGATAATTCCAGAGCATTTATTCTTGAACGGAGCAGACTCGGGGGAGTCACTAACCAACCCTTCTTTGTGGCAGCATTGAAAAACTCGGACCAAAACTTTATCTCGAAGTTGTCTCCAAGAAGACCACACTCTTTTTTCTCTCTCTCCCTCAAATAAATAAAATATTATATATAGATGTAGATATTTATTTACATTCTTTGCAGGCAGAGAGAGAGAGAATGAGCGCACTAGGGCCTCCAGCCACTGCAAAGGAACCCAGATGAATGTACCACTGTGCATCTGGCTTTAGGTGAGTACTGAGGAATCAAACTCCAGTCTTTAGACTTTGCAGGTAAGCACCTTAACTGCTGGCCCATCTCTCCAGTCCTACTGGTGGTTTTGAGCATACCAGGGACTATGCAAACAAACTCCAGACACATGCACCACTTTGAGCATCTGGCTTTGAGTGGCTGGATAAATGAACCCCAGCTGATAGGCATTGTGAGCAAATGCCTTTAACCTCTGAGCCAGCTTCCCAGCCCGTGGGGCCACTTTTTACATCTATCTTTTTTAAAAATAATTCTTTTTGTTTATTTTTATTTACTTATTTGAGAGCAACAGACACAGAGAGAAAGTTGGAGGGAGAGAGAGAGAGAGAGAGAGAGAGAGAGAGAGAGAGAGAGAGAATAGGCATGCCACTGCGAATAAACTCCAGACACGTGCGCCACCTTGTACATCTGGCTTACGTGGGTCCTGGGGACTTGAGCCTTGAACCAGGGTCCCTAGGCTTCCGCTAAGCCATCTCTCCAGCCCTTGCATCTATCTTATGATGGTCTTCTCAAGAAGACCACATTCTTAGCCCAGCATGGTGGCACATACTTGTAATCCCAACTGAGGCAGAGGCAGAAGGATTGCCACAAATTCAAGGCCAGCCTGGGCTACAAGATGAGACCTTGTCTCAAAGAAAAGGCGGGGGTGGGCTGGAGAGATGGCTCAGTGGTTAAAGTGCTTGTCTATAAAGCTAACAACCCAGATTCAATTCCCCAGGACCCACATAAGCCAGATGCACAAAGTAGCGCATGAATCTGGAGCTTGTCCGCAGTGGCTGGAGGTCCTGGTGCACCCATACATACTCTAAATTCTCTCTCTCTCTGCTTGTACATAAATAAAATATTTAAAGGGGGGGAGGAGAGCTGGAGAGATGGCTCAGTGGTTAAAGGGGCTTGCTTGCAAAGCCTGATGGCCTAGGTTCTATTCCCCAGTATCCACGTAAAGCCAGATGCACAAAGTGGCGCATGCATTTGGAGTTCGGTTGCAGTGGCTAACGGCCCTGGCATGCCTGTGTTCTTTCTTTCTCTCTCTCTCTTGCAACTAAATAAATAAGAACCCAAACCAGGCAACTAACCAAGAACAACAGCTGGGTGTGGTGGCCTTTCATCCCAGCACTAGGGCAGGGGCAGGAGGATCACCGTAGGTTCGAGGCCACCCTGAGACTACATAGTGAATTCCAGGTCAGCCTGGGCTAGAGCAAGACCCTAGCTCAAAAGTAAAAGAAACTAGAAGCCTAGAAGCCGGGCGTGGTGGCGCACGCCTTTAATCCCAGTACTCGGAAGGATGAGGTAGGGAGGATCGCAGTGAGTTTGAGGCCACCCTGAGACTACATAGTGAGTTCCAGGTCAGCCTGGGCTAGAACGAGACCCTATCTCGGAAAACCAAAAAAAAAAAAAAACAAACCCTAAAACTAAAAAACTTCTCCACCCCCCAATATTCCATTCTCTCCAGAGCCATTTCTGTGAGCAAACAGGTGCAATGCTTACCTTGCTGAGATGGTTCTCAAAGGGGCCCTGACCTGGAGGAGCAAGAGGAGAGAGTTATCCATCTGTGGAGATGCAAGGCTGACCCCGGGCCCCATGGCTGCAAAGCTTTGTGCTTTCTAACTGAAGGAGGTTGCGATTGCATTTATGTCAGCAAAGGGCCAGGATATAGCCGTTAAAGACAACCTCAGCATACCACTGAAGATTCCTCCCAATTCACCAAGCCTTGCTTTTTCTTTTTCTTTTTGGTCTACATGCGCTTCTCCAATGGCAAGGATGAATATTGAGGCCCACAGCGCCCACAGCGCACCCAAAAGACAAGGAAGGTCTCCCCAAAGAGAGAGTGCCCATGCCAATAACAGAGGCAGCAGGGAAGGAGGGAGGATGAGAAAACTGCTGGAAACGGGGTGCTCTCCGGTCTGCCTGGCCCAGGTAGAGTGAAACTCTCTCTAGGCTGACACTCAGGGGTCTGTCTCCCCTAGGAGGGATGCGAGCACCCACAGAAACTTAGGCTTGGGAAGTGAAGATCTCTGCACAATAAAGACGAGGGTGGTCTGTGGGCCCGCGGTGGACCTTACCGACGCTCACTGGGTGAATGGTAGCATTACTTACTGTGGTTGGAGGCTGACAGTTTGTGCTCTGTGAGGTGATGCCCGTCACTTGCCCTAAATAAATACCAGATACCGTCACTGCTGTTCCCACACACAGGACCTTTGCTTCCTGACTGCATCGGAAACCCTGGCAGGCAGTTGCTGGGAGCTCCTGGAAGGTCTTTCACACTAGGGCCCGTGCCATCTTTCCTCCTGTTTCCTCATTCCTCACTCTAACCACGATCCCAGTGTTGGATCCTCCCCTGTTTGCTGAATGACCGTGGTTGGTCTATTTTCTTTCTTTCTTTCTTTTTTTGCTCGGAGTATTAGAGACTGTGATTCCCAGGCAAGCGCCCTGCCACTGAGCTACACCCCCTCAAATCCAGTAGGTCTATGCTTAATACTTCTATTTTGTTTGCCACAAACAGACTCTGTTTTTATCGCCCCCCCTCTTTGTTCTTTTATCGACACCCTCTCCCTGTCCTGTCCACCCGCCCCCCCCCCAGCTCCTGCTTGGATCTTGGTTTCCCCGGGGGAGGGGGGCTGGGGGGGCGGGCAGGGATCCTAGAAACCTAACTGGATTTGTGGCTCTGAACTAGATGCTAGGTGGGTGACAATAAGGTACAGTGGGGGTACAGACAGCAGGAAAATGAGAACCCACAGGAACCAGGGCCCAGAAGCAGGCGGCTGGAGAGAGAAAGGAGGCGGCAGCCATCCAGCCCAGAGGTGGAGGTCAAGGTGCCCCCGCGAGCTCCCAAGCATAGCTGTTCGTCTTGGAGCAGAGGAGGAGGGGATGGGCATCGTCATACCCGCCGGTCTTCCTGAAATACAGGAAATATGCCAGGGCTGCTGCCAGAGTCACCCCGGCCACAGATCCAACCACGATTCCGGCAATGGCCCCACCAGAGAGGCCAGGGCTTCTTGTTGGGTCAACTGTCATGGCAGAAAAGAAAGGGAGTGAAGGTAAAATTATTTCCCAGAGGAGGTGCCTTGTCCCCCCTGCAAAAAAAAGTCTCAACAAGATATAATTCCCATCATGGTATTATCTATCTATCTATCATCTATCTATCTATCTATCTATCTATCTATCTATCTATCTACCTACCTACCTACCTACCTATCTATCTGGAAGGAGAGATGCGGAGAGAGTGGGCAGAGAGAATGGGAACACCAGGGCCTCTCGCCACTGCAAACAAACTTCAGATGCATGCAGCACTTTGTGCATCTGGCTTTACAAGGGTACTGGGGAATCGAACCTGCACTATCAGACTTTGCATGCAAGTGCCTTTGACTGCTGAGCCATGTCTCCAGCACCTCATGATTTCTTCTTCTTCTCCTCCTCTTCCTTCTTTTTTTTTTTTTTTTTTTTTTTTTTGAGGTAGGGTCTCACTCAAGCACAGGCTGACCTGGAATTCACTATGTAGTCTCAGGGTGGCCTCGAACTCACGGCGATCCTCCTACCTCTGCCTCCCGAGTGCTGGGATTAAAGGCGTGCGCCACCACGCCCGGCTTCATGACTTCTTTTTTTTAAAGGATGAAAACTAATAACCTGCCACTGGTGGAATCTGCACCGCCACCATGTGAACTCACTGACCTTGTACCAGCAGCTTTATTGTGAGCATTCGTTTTGTAACGACTCCTCTCTTCCCCTTGTTGCTATGTGTAGTACCATCAGCACTGTCTCTTCTTTATTTCTGTTGTGACCGTTCAGCTCTTACCAGTCACCCCAAGACTGGTCAGTAATGCTAAGGTTGGCCAGGGCTATGGAGCACTTGAGATATGTCGGGCTCTGTGCTAAAATGCTCTCTCGTTCCCCATCTAACCTGCTCAACAACCTTACCAGATAGATGGCATATCCATCGTCATTTAAGTTTTACAACATATTTTTATTTATTTGCATGGAAAAAGAGAGAGAGAGAGAGAGAGAGAATGGGCACGCCAGGGCCGCCTGCCACTGCAAACAAACTCCAGCTGCCTGTGCCACTTTGTGCATCTGGTTTTATGTGGACACTGGGAAAATCCAACCCAAACTTTGCAAGCAAGTACTTTAACCACTGAGCCATTTCTCCAATCCTAATTTTCCCATGAGCCCAGGCTGCTCTTGAACTCACTAAGCAGTCAAAGCTAATCCTCCAGTCTCCCTTTCGGGAGTGCTGGAATGTTCCAAGCCCGCACAGCCTTGAGTATCATGGACGAGAGGCTAAGGCTTGAAGTGCTGAACAACAGTGGCTAGTAAGAGCTGTGTCTGGCTACCTGACCTCAAAGACTAAACGAGAACAGCAGCGATAGAGGCAGCCAACACTGATGAGACATTTCAACATTTCTCCTGCGTGTGTGTGGCATTTCGCTGAAGGGTTAATTGAGGAAGAAATCAGCCCCTTAAAACAAGACCAAGAAGCGGGTCCTCTCATTGCGATTTTCAGCCGAGGAACCCGAGACTCAAAGAAAGACGATGGAGGATCTTCTGCAAGTGTCTTATGACTATAGGATGCATTTGAAAAGGACGATCTTGACATATATAATCTAAGTTTACAACTTATGGACATAAAAAGGAACAGACTGAAGGTAAAGATAGCTGAGTGTGGCTGGGGTATGTTTGGTTTTATTTGATTTCTATTTGGTTTTATGTATTTATTTGCAAGGAGGGAGGGAGGACGAGAGACAGTGAGAAGAGGGAGTGTGTTCACACCAGAGCCTTGCCCCTCTGCAAACGCTCTCCAGACACAGCCAGCACTTTGGGAATCTGGCTTTACGTGGGCACTGGGGAATCAAACCTGAGCCATCAGGCTTTGCAAGCAACGGCTTTAAATCTCTCTCCAGCCTCTGGGTATTCTTTAAAAATTTTTTTTTTATTTCTTAAAGATTTTTATTTATTTATTTACTGAAGAGAGAGAGACAAGGGGGCACATAGAGAGAGAGAATGGGTGTGCCAGCAACCCCAGCCATTGCAAACAAACTCCAGACCCAGGTGCTACCATGTGCGTCTGGCTAACGTGGGTCCTGGGGAATCGAACCTGGGTCCTTTGGCTTTGCCGGCAAGTGCTTAACCACTGAGCAATCTCTCCAGTCCTGGATATTCTTTTAATGTTTTATTTTTATTTATTTGTAAGATTTGGGGGGTAGAGAATGGGCACGCCAGGGCTTTTAGCCACTGGAAAGAACACCAGACGTATGCGCCCCCTTGTGCACTCTGGCTAACGTGGGTCCTGGGGAATCGAACCTGGGTCCTTTGGCTTTGCAGGCAAACACCTTAACCGCTAAGCCAACCCTCCAGCCCCTGGATATTCTTTTAATCACAGCATTTGAGAAGCTGAGGCAGGGGGATTGTCAGTTTGAGGCCAGCTGGGGCCACATAGTGGGACCTTGTCTCCAAAAATCAAACCATCATTCCATAACAGAGAGAGAGAGGAAGAGAACTGCTACAAGGAGAGAAATAAAGATTAGAAAATATTAGAGTGAAGATAAATAAAACAGAGACTAGAAAAACAGTAGAGAACATTCATGAACATTCCTTCAAACTCGCTTAGCAATGCTAATGACCTTTACCTAGATTAACTGAGTTAAAAAAGAAAAGATTCAAATTTCTAAAACTAAAAAATGAAACGGGAGCCTTGCCATCTATTCTTGGTGCGGCAAGAATTCTCAGTGCCGTGATCTAGCTGGATAAAATGGACACGTTCTTAGAAACTCAGGACCTGCCAGGGCGGAATCATGTAGAAACACGAAGTCAAATAGCTCTGTAATGGATCAGGAAATCGAATCGGTAAAAATGTTGGGGGAGAATTTAGCATCCACTCACAACAGAACCGCACAAAACAGAGCAAGAAGAAATCACCTGAGTCTGAGAAGGATCCGGCAGGGAAAGCTTGCTGGGGACATCATACTCAGTGGGAAAGACTCAAGCTTTGCTTGGGAATGGGAGACCCGTCTAAGGAAGCCTGCCGCGGCCCCTCCTATCAATATGCTAATAGAAGACCTATACAGAGCAGATAAATAAAACACGCCTTTAGTCCCAGCACTCGGGAGGCAGAGGCAGGAGGATCCCTGTGAGTTTAAGGCCACCCTGAGACTACAGAGTAAATTCCAGGTCAGCCTGGGCTAGAGTGAGACGCTACCTTGAAAAACCAAAACAAACAAACAAACAAAAAGTAAAACAAAGAAATAAAAGGCATTTCAATCATACAGAAGGAGGGCTGGGGGAATGGCTTAGCAGTTAAGGCGCTTGACTGTGGAGACTAAGCACCCAAGTTCGATTCCCCAGGTCCCACGAGAGCCACATGCACAAGGGGGCGCATGCATCTGAAGTTCGTTTGCAGTGGCTGGAGGCCCTGGTGCCCGCTTTCTCTCTTTTCCTTTCTTTCTCTCTCTCTCTCTCAAATAAATAAATTATACAGAAGGAAGTTATCTATTCACAGATGGCATGAGCTTATGTGTAGAAAAAAAATCCTAAGGATTCCATAAAATAAAAACCTGTTCAAATTAATGTGCAAGCCTAGCAGTTACAGGGTTGCAGGCTAACAGCACCAACTTGCAAAGGTCAGTTGTGTTTCTGTGTGCTAAAAACTGAACGTGCTGAAAGGAAATTAAGAGAAAAAAATTTCAAGGACTGGGGAGATGGCTCAGAGGTTAAAGGCACTTGTTTGCAAGGCTTGATGGCCTGGGGTGGATTCCCAAGTGTACCCATGTAAAGCCAGATGCACAAAGTGATGCCTGTATCTAGAGTTTGTTTGCAGTGGCAGGAGGCCCTGGCAGGCCCATTGTCTATCTGTCTGCAAATAATTAAATAAGTGGATAAATAAAATATTGTTCAGAAAGAAAAAAATTTCACTTATAAAAACCATCTAAGCTGGGTGTGGTGGCACACGCCTTTAATCCCAGCGCTTGGGAGGTAGAGGTAGGAAGATTGCTGTGGGTTTGAGGTCATCCTGGGACTACATCCTGGGCTATGGTAAGATCCTACCTCAAAAAACCAAAAAAAGAAGAATAAAATACTTAGAAATAAACTCCACTGAGGAGTTATAAGATGTGTTCCTGAAAATTACAGAGCATTGCTGAAAGAAAAAAAATTAAATGAGACAGAAATAAATGAAAAGACATCTCATGTTCACGGACTAGAAGACCATGTTTTGTTTCATTTTGTTTTGAGATAGGGCCTGAGTCCCAGGCTAGCCTTGAGCTCAGTGATCCTCTTGCCTCAGCCGGGATTAAAGGCATGAACCCACCATCTTTTTAAGATTACTCAAAGTGACTGAATGATTCACCCCAAAACCTATCAAAATCTCACTGACTTATTATTATTTTCTTAAAAGAGTTTGCACTTCTTTTTTTTTTCAAGATTTATTTATATTAATTTATTTATTAGAGACAGAGAAAGAGAGAAAAAGAGAAAGAGAGAGAGAATGGGCACGCCAGGGCCTCTAGCCACTGCAAACAAACTCCAGACACATGTGCCACCATGTGTATCTGGCTAATGTGGGATCTGGAGGCTAGAACCTGGGTCCTCAGGCTTCACAGGCATGCTCCTTAATGGCTCAGCCATCTCTCCAGTCCTATTATTATTATTTAAAAAAAAATTTGTTCATTTTTATTTGTTTATTTGAGAGCGACAGACAGAGAAAAGAGAAAGAGGGAGGGAACAAGAGAGGGAGCGAGGGAGGGAGAGAGAGAGAGGGAGAGAATGGGCACACCCTTGTGCATCTGACTAACATGGGTCCTGGAGAATCGAGCCTCGAACCGGGTTCCTTAGGCTTCATAGGCAAGCGCTTAACTGCTGAGCCATCTCTCCAGCCCTATTATTATTAATTATTATTTTGATGTGCATGTGTGTGCGTGTGTGTGCGCGTGTGTGTACGGAGACCAGAGGACGACCTCAGGTGTGTTTCTATCTGCTTTGAGAAAGGGTCTCTCACTGCTTGGAACTTGCCAATGATGCTAGACTGCCTGGCCCAGACATTGCATCACATCAGCTTTTTTTTTTTTTTTTATGGGTTCTAGGATTGAGTTTGGGTTCTCATACTTGTAAAAGCAAGCACTATACTGACTGAGGTATATCCCCAGCCCTCACCCCTCCCCACCAGCGACGTGTGTGTGTGTGTGTGTGTGTGTGTGCGTGTGGAGAGCAGAGGTTGACATCAAGTATCTTCCTCTGGGGCTCTCCACTTTATTTCCTGAGTCAGGGTCTCATAGGAACCCAGAGCTCACCAATGCGGCTAGTCCAGCCAGCTCTGGGGTTCCCCTGACTCCGCCTTCCAAGCTCTGGGGTTGTAGGTATGCTAACCTTCACACCTGGCATTTACATGGGTACTGGGCGATCAAACCTGGCCCATCAGGTCTTTGCATACAAGTGCCCTTAACAGCTGAGCCATCTCTTCAGCCTCTCAGGGACTTTTTTTTTAAAAATAGAGACAGAAAAATGAGCTGGGCGTGGTAGCGCACACCTTTAATCCCAGTACCCTGGAGGCAAAGGTAGGAGGATCACTGTGAGTTCGAGGCCACCCTGAGACTATATAGTGAATTCCAGGTCAGCCTGGGCTAGAGTGAGACCCTACCACAAAGAAAGAAAGAAGGAAGGGAAGGAAGGAAGGAAGGAAGGAAGAAAGGAAGGAAGGAAGGAAGGAAGGAAGAAGGAGAAAGACAACAGCAGCAGAAAAGAAGCTGGCTGGGCTGGAGAGATGGCTTAGTGGTTAAGCACTTGCCTGTGAAGCCTAAGGACCCCGGTTTGAGGCTCGGTTCCCCAGGTCCCACGTTAACCAGATGCACAAGGGGGCGCATGCGTCTGGAGTTCGTTTGCAGTGGCTGGAAGCCCTGGCGTGCCCATTCTCTCTCTCTCTCCCTCTAACTGTCTTTCTCTCTATGTCTGTCGCTCTCAAATAAATAAATAAAAATTAAAAAAAAAGAGAAGCTGGCTATTTTATTTGCCTGCCTTCCGCCCCATTCTCCACATCACATTGATGGAGGTGCTGATTTGTTCATGGTGAGAGGATGTTTAGAAAACTGCAGAAGAATGAAGTGGAGCCCTCCTTAACATCACAGACAAAAGTTAGCCCCATGGGTGGGAGAGATGGCTTAGTGGATAAGGTGCTTGCCTGCAAAGCCAAAGGACCCAAGTTTGATTCCCCGGGACCCACGTTAGCCAGATGCACACGGTGGCACACGCGTCTGGAGTTTGTTTGCAGTGGCTGGAGGCCCTGGTGCGTCCATTCTCTCTCTCTCCCTCCCTCTCTCTTTGTCTCTCAAATAAATAAAATAAATTTTAAAAAATATCACAAAAGTTACCTCCAAATAGATCAAAGGCTGAAGGGTAACAGCTAAGAGCTACGAACAATTTAGAAAAGAGGATAGGCTAGGATAAAGGCATGGATTTGGTGATTACTATTATTATTATTAATTATTTCTCAGCTCTGATGTCAAACACTTGGGAACAATAACAACGAACATGAGTTGGACTTGATTGTAACTGAAAACCCCTGTACATCAAAGGACATTACCGGGGGGCCGGGAGAGTAGTTCAGTCAGTAAAGTGCTTATCTCGAAAGCATGAGGACCTGAGTTCAATTCCCCAGTACCCGTGTAAAGCCAGATGAACAAAGTGGTGTGTGAGTCTGGTGTTTGTCTGCAGTGGCTTATAGAGGCCCCGGCATGCCCATTCTCTTGTCTCTTTTTCTCTACCTGCCACTTTCTCTCTTTCTGAAATAAATAAATATTTTTTAAAAAACTGCTAGTAACAATATGCAAAGTATACAGTTGAGAAACTGAGAAGACCATCTCCCAAACGGGAGAAAGTGTTTGCAAGTCGTACATCTGAGAAGAGATTCATGTCCAGAGGATGCAAAGAACTGTTACAGCTCAGGGCTGGGGCGACGGCTCAGTGGTTAAAGGCGCTTGCTGGCAAAGCCTCACAATCTGGGTTCGATTCCCCAGCCCACATGTAGAGCCAGGTGCACAGAGCGTCCCATGTGTCTGGAGTTCTAGAGGCCCTGGTGTGCCCATTCTCTCTTCTCTCATAAACAAATAAGTAATTTTGTTTTAAAAGAGCTACTACAGGGCTGGAGAGATGGCTTAGCAGTTAAGCGCTTGCCTGTGAAGCCTAAGGACCCCGGTTCGAGGCTCTGTTCCCCAGGACCCACGTTAGCCAGATGCACAAGGGGGCGCACGCATCTGGAGTATGTTTGCAATGGCTGGAGGCCCTGGTGCGCCCATTCTCTCTCTCTCTCTCTCTCTCTCTCTGCATCTTTATGTCTCTGTCTGTTGCTCTCAAATAAATAAAAATGATACACAAAAAATTTTAAAAGAGCTAGTACAGTTCAACAACAACAGCCATAAAGTCCCAAACAAACCAATTAAAACATAATGAGCCTGATGTTGCGCTCACCTTTAATCCCAGCACTCGGGAGGCAGAGGTGGGAGGATCAATGTGAGTTCGAGGCCACCCTGAGTCTACATAGTGAATTCCAGGTCAGCCTGGGCAAAAGCAAGACCCTACCTCAAAAAAAAAAATTTTTTTTTAAAAAGGACACACAATAGATATTTTTTCCAAAAAGATACACAGATGGACAATATGCTCAACTAATCACTAACCACACGTTAGGAAAATGATGCAAGTCCAAACCACAGCAAGATACCACCTTATCCATGAAGGAAGCCAGAATTAAAATCAAAACCAGGGCTTGCAAACCCTGACGGCCTGCATTTGATTCTTCAGTATCCATGTAGAGCCTGATGCCCAAAGTTCACATTAACTTCTGGAGTTTGCTTTCAGTGGCAAGAAGCCTTGGTGAAGCCATTCTCTCTCTCTCTCAAATCAATCAATCAATCAATCAATCAATCAACCGAATTAGTTAGTTAGTTAAATAAAATCAAAACCAAATAAAACCCAGAAAGCAAGTATTTTTGCAGATATGGAGAAATCAGGCCTCTTGTGCACTGCTAGGTGGGACTGTAAAATGGGGCAGTTGCCGTGAAATATGGCGCAATGGCTCCACAACAAATTATTCAAGGGTTGGAAAGATGGTTCAGCGAACAAATGAGGCACTTGCCCGCAAACCTAAAAGACCCAGATTCAGTTCCCTGGTACCCATGTAAAGCCCGATGCACAAAGTGCCTCATGTGCCTGGAGTTCGCTTGCAGTGTCTGGAGGCTCTGGTGTGCCCATTCTCTATCTTTCCCCCCCTCAAATGAATTAACAAATAAACTACTTTTAAAAATTATTCCAGGGCTGGAGAGATGGCTTAGCAGTTATGCGCTTGCCTGTGAAGCCTAAGGACCCTGGCTCGAGACTTGATTCCCCAGGTCCCACATAAGCCAGATGCACAAGGTGGCGCGTGCATCTGGAGTTCGTTTGCAGTGGCTGGAGGCCCTGGTGCGCCTATTCTCTCTCTCTCTCTGTCTATGGTAGTTTGAATATATGGCCCCCAATATATTCAGTGTTTTATTAGTTTGTAATTTGCATCTGCAGCCACCTGACTGGAGAGGTCTCACTGTGTGGATCTTAAAGTGTGGTGATGGGTTTGAGATTTCAATCTAAAGATATGCAAAGTGTGTCTAGCTAGAGTTCCTGAAGTGTGCTGTGCTGTGTGGCTTTTGACTTTTGGCTTGTGCTTCTTTCTCTCTGGTCCTGTGAAGGCAGGCCAGCTTCTTCTGCCTTTATGGGACATCCCGTGGATCTGTAAGCTTCAATAAATATCCCTTCCTCCATAACTGTGCCTGGTCTGGAAGTTCATCCCAGTGAACCTGAGGCTGTCTGCCACACTGTAACTCTCAAAGAAATAAATAAAAATAAAAGAAAAATTAAAAATTCTGCATATGGCTTTGTACCCAGAAGGAGGCAGGGATCCGGGCAAATATTTGCATACCTGTCTTCATGGCAATGGTGCTCACAAAACACAAGAACAACCCCAAAGCCCACACATGGGGGCGTGAATAAGCACCACATTGTGGGGTATTCATCAGCGGATTACTATTATTTTTCTCGAGGTAGGGTCTCCCTAGCCCAGGCTGACCTGGAATTCACTATGTAGTCTCAGGGTGGGCTCGAACTCACAGCGATCCTCCTACCTCTGCCTCCCAACTGCTGGGATTAAAAGCGTGCGCCACCACGCCTGGCTCATGCAGTGGGTTATTATTGTCGGAAGGACAATGACTCAGTGGCTAAAGGCACTTGCTAGCAAAGCCTGCCGGCCCAAGTTCCCTCCTCCTCGGAGCCCGTGGCAAAGCCAGAGGCAGGGGACACGCACACCCGTCACCCCAGTGCACCGACCTCAGCGTGGGAAGTGAAGGCAGGCGAATATGAAGGCTTGCTTGCAGGCAGCCCTTACAAAAACGCCTAGAAAGACCCCGCCTCAAAAGAAGGCGGGGGCTGGAGAGATGGCTTGGCATTTAAGGCTCCTGCCTGCGAAGCCTAAGTACCCACGTTTGATTTTCCAGGTCCCACGTAAGCCAGATGCACAAGGGGGCGCATGCGTCTGGAGTTTGCTTGCAGCAGCTGGAAGCCCTGGTGTGCCCATTCTCTCTCTCTCTCTCTCTCTCTTTCTATCTCTAATAAGTAAGTAAGTAAATAAATAAATAAATAAATGAATGAATAAATAAATAAGTGAATGAATATATAAACGAATAAATAAAAGAAGGTAGGCCAGAAGTGGTGGCAAACACCTTTAATCCCAGCACTTGGGAGGCAAAAGTGGGAGAATCACCGTGAGTTTGAGGCCATGCTGGGTCTACAGAGTGAGTTCCAGGTCAGCCTGGGCCAGAGTGAGACCCTACCTCAAAAAAACAAAGCCGACAAAGATGGTGGAAGGAAAGGAAACACACTCCGAGGTGGTCCTCTGACCACCCCAGGTCAGCTGTGCCTGCAGGTGCCCACACATCATGCCTATTTATACATGTGTACATACACGTGGATAAAGAAAAACAATTAACAGTAACCTACTGACATCCTGTACAACATGGATGACCCTTGAAGACATGACATGAAATGACATAAGAAGGATGTTCTTCTAGTCAGGCACATGGAGGTGGGAAAAGAGAGCAGTGATATATATATATATATATATATATATATATATATATATATATATATATATATATTAAGGTTATGTGGTAAGATGAAAAAGTTCTGGATGGTGGAGATGGCTGCCCCACATTATGACTGTATGTGGTGCCTATGAACTCAAAATGCCTCCAATGGTGTACATTATGTTATATATATCACATATATATATATATATTTTTTTTTTTAATTGCACATCAAAAAGAATGTTAACGGAAAAAGAGTCTCGTCCAAGGCCACATAGTAAATGCCAGATTCAGAATAAAAAACTCAGCACAGGGCTGGAGAGCTCAGTGGTTAAAGGCTCTTGCTTGCAAAGCCTAATGGCCCAGGGTTAGATTCCCAAGTACACACATAAAGCCCGATGCATAAAGTGGCCTTTGTGTCTGGAGTTTGTTTGCAGTGGCAGGATGTCCTGGTGCACCCATACTCTGTCTGTTTGCCTCTCTCTCTCTCTTTTAAAAAATATTTTGTTTTTATTTATTTATTTGACAGAGAAAGAGGGAGAGAGAAAGAATGGGCACGCCAGGGCCTCCAGCCACTGCAAACGAACTCCAGATGTGTGCGCCCCCTTGTGCACCTGGCTAACATGGGTCCTGAGGAATCGAACCTGGGTCCTTGGGCTTGACAGGCAAACACCTTAACTGCTAAGCCATCCCCCCCAGCCCATATCTGTCTCTTTCAAATGAATAAATAAATATTATTTTTTAAAAAGAAGCTCAATAAGAGTTGGCCTTCTGCATCTGTGGATTTTAGTTGCTTAGGTCGAAAAAATATGTGCACACCTTCCCCTTGTCAATATTTCTTAAATAATACCGTAGAGTAACTAGTTATAGAGTATTTACTTTGCATTACATATCAGATATAATGGTAAAGATGAGTTAAAGAATATGGGAAGATGTGTGCAGTTGTATACAAATACTGTAGGTTTTTTTTTTGTTTTGTTTGTTTTTTTGAGGTAGGCTCTCACTCTAGCCCAGGCTGACCTGGAATTCACTATGGAGTCTCAGGGTGGCCTCGAACTCACGGTGATCCTCCTACCTCTGCCTCCCGAGTGCTGGGATTAAAGGCGTGCACCACCACTCTCGGCTCTGTTTTTTTTTTTTTAATTTTATATTTATATATAAACGGTGACAGCATCCACTGACTTGGTATCTGAGGTGGCTCTTGGAGCCAGCTTCCCATGGTTACTGAGTGTGGACTCCATTTGACATTTGACGCGGAGCCTAAGCACTGAGCCACACTGCCGCTCTAGGTACTGTGTGTGTTGACCCCGTTCTTTCTTTCTTCTGGTTATTTATTTCTTCTTTGTAGAGGTAGGATCTCTAAGCCTGTAGCTCCAGGCTGTCCTCAGAGCCATGGCCATCCTGCTGCCTCAGTTTCCTGAGTGCTGGGGCTCCAGGCTGGTGTCACCATGCCATAAGTGTCAGAGTCTTAGTTGATATTCTTTTCTCTGAATCTTTTTTTTTTGAACTCAAGTCCTCATTCTTGAAGGGACTGAGTCATTTTTAAAATATATTTATTTATTTATTTGAGAGAGAGAGAGAATGGGTGCACCAGGGCCTCCAGCCACTGCAAACCAACTCCATGTGCCCCCGTGTGCATCTGGCTCACATGGGTCCTGGGGAATAGAACTGGGATCCTTTGGCTTTGCAGGCAAACACCTTAACCGCTAAGCCATCTCTCCAGCCCTCTCTGTGCCTTTTTTTTTTTTAATTAGAGAGAAAGAGAGAGAAAGAGAGTGAGAGAGGGAGAGAATTGGCACTCCAGGGCCTCCAACCATTACAGTCGAACTCCAGACGCTTGTGTGACCTTGCATCCCTTTGTGCGTCTGGCTTACGTGGGACCTGGAGAGTTGAACATGGGTCCTTAGGCTTCGCAGGCCAGAGCCTTAACCACTAAGCAATCTCTCCAGCCCTTCCCTGTGTCTTCTATCCATTTTTGTGAGTCATTGGTTGGAAAAAAAATTGTCCCCTCCCCACCAACAACTTAAAGATCTAGGAGGGAGGAAAGATCGATCACTCACAGAGGACAACCAGCCGGAAGAGGCCACTCTTTCTGGAGCTCACAGGGTTGGACACCTCACACTGATAGAGCCCGGCGTCGGCCCTCCAGACCGGGTCAATGGTGAGGACGCTGTTGTTCCTGGTCAGCTTCATCCTGTCCGTGAGCCGCAGCTCCTCGTTATTGAAGAGCCACCGGATGGAGACTGCAGCGTGACCCTCTGAGAGGCAGGTCAGGGTGACAGAGTCATCTTCCGCGACGGTGCTGTTGATGGTCTGGATGGAGGGCTGCGTCACCGGCTCTGTGGACAACAGAAGAAGGACAAATGAGAGAGGCTAACGCTTGAGGCCGATGGCGTGAGGTGTGGCCAGGTGGTGGCTCAGAGCTTGGCCCCTGACCCTCTCCATTTCTGGTTCGAGATGTTGATTGTGACGACGTCGCCGGACCTCCCTCTGAGCCCAGGTCACTCAGGGCGTCCCCTCCAGAGCAGAACTCGGGACTTTACATCTTGGTACATACCATGCCAGGAGCCTCTTCTCAGCCAAGGTATCCACCGACTTCATTATCAGGTGGAATTTTCCCCCCCCCACGGGTGCTTTCTTTTGGGGAGGGGTGGCAGTGGGTCGTGTCAGGGAAGTCTCAATATGTTGTTCAGACTGGTCTGGAACTCTCTATGTAGTACACGCTGGCCTTGAACTCACTCTGCCCCTGAACTCCCAGAGAACGGAGACGTGTCAACTTCCCATCGACTTGTATAACCTTTTGCTAGTACTTTCTTTGGCTAAACAAGACCAGGGGCCTCAAGAATAGAGCTTTACGTTTACAGGGCAGCTGTTTCCTTTTCATTGAATATTTTGCCAGGGAATGAAGATGGTCTGGCCAGTTCTCATGATAGAGGTCCTTCCTTCCTTCCTTCCTTCCTTCCTTCCTTCCTTCCTTCCTTCCTTCCTTCCTTCCTTCCTTCCTCCCTCCCTCCCTCCCTCCCTCCCTCCCTCCCTCCCTCCCTCCCTCCCTCCCTCCCTCCCTCCCTCCCTCCCTCCCTCCCTCTTTCTTTCTTTCTTTCTTTCTTTCTTTCTTTCTTTCTTTCTTTCTTTCTTTCTTTCTTTCTTTCTTTCCTTCTCTCTTTCTTTTCTTTCCTTCCTCTTTCTTTTCTTCTTCTTCTTCTTTTTTTTGAGGTAGGGTCTCACTCTAGCTCAGGCTGACCTGGAGTTCACTATGTAGTCTCAGGCTGGCCTCAAACTCACGGCAGTCCTCCTACCTCTGCCTCCTGAGTGCTGGGATTAAAGGTGTGTGCCACCACACCCAGTTTATGATAGAGTTTTGTATCAGGAGAAGTCCCAAACTGAAGAATTTTTTGTTTGTTTGTTTCAAGAGGATTTTATTTCCTGTCCCATGGACTAAATATCACATTGAAAGAAGTCTGCAGGGGCAAATGGTCACATTGTTAACAAAAGCCTGGCATCTCTTTACTCTCCCTACAAATATTTGTTTTGGCGCATACAATTTGCTTTGCTTCCACACAGAGACTACTGAGTGAGGTTCCCTGTTTTCTTCACGAGTCTCTCTCTGTCTCTCTCTCTTTCTCCTCTCCCATGTGATGAAGTTTACAGCCTCACTTACCTGGGATTTGCGAGCTGAGACGCAGCTCAGAGGTGGTCACCCCAGGCTGATTTTCCTCATTCCCCTGTACCTGACCCCAGAGGCAGCTCTGGCATCAATTGGCCTTGTGATTCAGCCTGCCTCGGGACAGGACTTTAAGCTACCTGTTCCACCCGCTCCAATCAACTCCAGATGGTGGCAGATCACAGACAGCCACTCAACTGGCTGAAGAGTTAGGAGCTGAGTCATGGGCTATCCTTCCCCATCTGTGTTCTGAAGAGTGGGGAGGTCCCCCTTTCATTTGGAGAAAAAAATAAATAAATAAAAAAGCAGTACAAGCTTTTTATTTTTTAAAGGTAGAGTCTAACTCTAGCCCAGGCTGACCTGGAATTCACTATGTAGTCTCAGGGTGGCCTTGAACTCACGGCCATCCTGTGTGTTGGGATCAAAGGCGTGCGCCTCCACGAGCGAGCGGCAAAAGCTGTGCAGTGCTACAGCAGTGAGAATTAGCTGCTACGGGGCTGGAGAGATGACTTACTGGTTAAGGCATTTGCCTGCGAAGCCAAAGGACCCAGGTTCGATTCCCCAGGACCCACGTAAGCCAAATGCACAAGGGGGCACATGTGTCTGGAGTTCGTTTGCAGGGACTGCAGGCCCTGGTGCACCCATTCTCTTTCTCTCTCTCTTTCAAAAGCAAATAAATAAATAAAATATTTTTTTTTAAGTCCAAGATTCAGTGGGGAGGGGGTGTACAAGAGCGAGACCTGGGTGAGTTGGAGGCTAGGGAGACAATATTGGGATTGGGAGGGACTGGGAATGAACTTCTTCCATGGTCATTCCTCCCCCTCTTTTTTTTTTTTTTTTTCTTCTAGGTGGGGTCTCGCTGTAGCCCAGGCTGACCTGGAATTCACTCGGTAGTCTCAGGTTAGCCTCGCGCTCACAGCGATCCTCCTACCTCTGCCTCCTGAGTGCTGGGATGAAAGGCGTGCGCCACCGCGCCTGACTGCCCAATCATTTCTAAAATCAACAGGGCGCACCCCAGAACTGATTGGCGACGTTCCAAAGATCCACTTACCAAGGATGGTAATGTTCTTGACTGCGGTCCTATTGAGGCCCGTGACAGAATTATTGACGAAGCAAGAGTAACTTCCACTATCATTTGTAGTGATGTTGGGGATAAGGAGCTCTGATGAGTAGGACTGTGGAATCCCATTGATAAACCAGGAGTACTGGGAGGGTGGGTTAGAGGCCGCTTGGCAGGAGAGGTTGAGGTTAGTCCCTGCTTGGAAATAGAATTCTGAGGGGGATATTGTGGGGGTGTCCGGGCCATCTGTAGCAAATAGAATAAAGTCACATAGGGTGTCATCACATAGAGAAGGAAGCTGTTTTAGAAGTCCTGACTGAACCATGTTGCTTTTATTTATTGGTTGATTATTATTATTACTTTTTTATGGGGGTGGGGGTTTCCAAGGTAGGGTCTCACTCTAGCCCAGGCTGACCTGGAATTCACTCTGTCGCCTCAGGGTGGCCTCGAACTCACAGCGATCCTCCTACCTCTGCTTCCCGAGTGCTGGGATTAAAGGCGTGGGGCCACCACGCCCGGCACAACCTTGCTTTTAAAAAGGCTCACAACCGGGCGGGGCTGGTGGTTAGCTCGGTCATAGCACACTTCACCAGCACGGTCTCCATGGACGAGGCCACATGCGCATGTGCATGCACACACACACAAAGTCCTACCCATCCATACCCCTCTGCGTTTCCATGTCCTGTGGCATCGCTTTCTCTACAACACAGGTGGTGGGTGACCTTGAGTCTCTTCAGAAGGGAACTAACTGTCCCTCCCCCGTTTCCTTGGCTCCTGGCTAGATCTGCCTGGGGCAGGACAGGATGTCATGGCTGGTCAGGGTGTCCAGGGGGCTGGGGAAGGGTTCATTCATATCATGGACCTGAGAGGGACTAAGTGACCTGGCCTCTGGACCCTGTGTATTAAAAAAACAAAAAAACAAAAAACACTTGGGGCCATAGAGGAAAACCAGTTACTCACAGAGAACATTGAGAGAGACTGAGTCACTTCGGTTGGCCGACACTGGGTTCCAGGTTTCACACTGATAAGGCCCTGTGTCATTCCTTGTGACGCTAAGTAAAATGAGAGTCGTGTTGTCTGTGGACAGCTGCAGTCTGGCATCCTCTGGAAGGTTCTGACCGTTCACCCTCCAATGGTAAGTTGTTCCTTCACTCTTAGGTTCACACGTTAACGCTACAGAATCCTCACCCTCCACAGGGTCACTGTTATTGCTTCTGATGGAAGGTTTGGGGAGCAGCGCTGTATAGACGACAGAGAGAAGATGACCCTGGGTGGCACCTGTGATCCCTGCAGAGGTCTTTTTTTCCATCAGAGTTGGCCCCTCTCACCTCCCAGCCATCTGCTAGGTCCCTAAACAACCAGGCAGGAAGTTAAATCCCTTGCAGAGGCCTGAGGATGTGATCACGCCTTCTGGAACCGCGGGGCCAGCTGGGCTGATGTGGGAGGGCGGTGGACGTGCACCAGGGCGGCCTGAGCCACAGCGTCAGGTTGTAGACAGGCTTGGGATGCAGATTCAGAGTCCCCATGGGTCTCCTGGTCCCCACTGTCCCGCCACCTGCATGGCCTGGGGACCTGAGGTCCTGAGTCCCTCCAGCCGCACCGACTTCCACGGCTCAGCCGGGGTGTGCGTCCTCTGAGGCTTTCTTGGCTGTCCTAGAGATGGGTCACCATGGGACTTCCCATTGTGTGTCAACCCACAGACTGTCCTAAAGACCAGAGGTGTGACGGAAATCACACAGGAGTATGCCCAGTACTTGGCCCAGTGGTCAGCTGGGGCTGTAAGGTGGATGGTACTGCTCAGGCGCTTGGTGGCTGACATGAAGCAGAGACCCTTAGATGACAGAGCGTGATCCAAGAAGTGATCTAGCAGAGTGAGGGGATGGACAGGCTTGGGGCTTCAATGTTCTTAATCCCACTACAGAGGGCGGGGTCTTTCCTAACATGCAGGTGGACGTTTTCAAATCCAGTCCCAATTGGTGGAGCACAAAGGACACAGTGTGTGTTAGACATATTGAGACAGAAATCTGAGAAGGAGGACCAGAGAAATGCCTCTGCAGTCAAAAGCACTCGCTTGCAAAGCTTGCTGGGCCAAGTTCGATTCCCCAATACCCACGTAAAGCCAGATGTACAAAAAGTTACCCATGTACCTAGAGTTTATTTGCAGTGGCAAGAGGCCCATACATTACATACAGCCTTCCTTCAAATCAGTTAAAAAACAAAAGTATCTTAAAAGATAAAAGAAATTTGAAGGGCTGGAGAGATGGCTTAGCGGTTAAGCGCTCGCCTGTGAAGCCTAAGGACCCCGGTTCGAGGCTCGGTTCCCCAGGTCCCACGTTAGCCAGATGCACAAGGGGGCGCACGCGTCTGGAGTTCGTTTGCAGAGGCTGGAAGCCCTGGCGCGTCCATTCTCTCTCTCCCTCTATCTGTCTTTCTCTCTGTGTCTGTTGCTCTCAAATAAATAAATAAATAAATAAATAAACAAAAAATATTTAAAAAAAATAAATTTGAGAAGGTAAATTTCTTCAATACTAAGAAAACGCTCTTCTAATTTCTTTCAATAATTGTTCTTTTTTTTTGGGGGGGGAAGTAGTCTTACTTTAGCCCAGGCTGACCTAGAACTCACTCTGTGACCCCAGGCTGGCCTCAAACTCACAGCGATCCTCCTACCTCTGCCTCGCAAGTGCTGAGATTCAAGGCGCGCACCACCACACCTGGATTATCTAGTAATTGAGGAAACTGGAGGGGTTTCTATCTCACAAATCCCAGCACTTGGGAGGCTGAGGTAGGAGGGTCACCATGAGTTCCAGGCCACCCTAAAACTACCAAGTGGGCTGTAGGGAGCTCTACATCATAAAACCAAAACAAACAAACAAACAAAAAAAATAAAATTGAGGGCTGGAGAGTTGGCTTAGCAGTTAAGGTGCTTGCCTGCAAAGCCCAAGGACCCAGGTTTGATTCTCCAGGTCCCACATTAGCCAGATACACACGGTGGCACACGCGTCTGGAGTTCATTTGCAGTGGCTGGAGACCCTGGTGCGCCCATTCTCACTCACTCTCTGTCTCTCTCTCTCTCTCCCTCTCTCTGTGTCTAATGAATAAATAATAAATGAAATGGTAAAACAAAAATAAGATTGATTCTACTTCACAAGGGAGGAATGATCCCCCACACCTTGAGAGGTGTGATGCACCACCTGAGTCACTTCCCAGGAAGGTGACGTCAGAATCACTGTGTAGTCGGGCAAAGCTGGGAGCGATCCAGCAACACAAGACAATGAGGCACTCTTCCTCCCTTTCCTTTGACCCCAGCGGTCCCAACTGTAGTTTCCTTTCCATTCTGTCCAATAGGGCAGAGTCTAACCTGTAATGGCAGCGTCTCGCCCATCTCACCGAGAGAAGAGAGAGAGAGGGCTTGCTGGTGGCCATGTCTCAACATTAGGACACAAGGTGCATTGTGGACTGGGCTCTGGGCCCATCAGACGGCACTGGCAGGGCCGGCCAGCCTCCCCCTTTTTCATTGCCCCCACGGGGATCAGAGGAACATGTGCCCCCACCGGGACCAGGATGGAGTTGTGAAGGAGCCCGAGGCAGGCAGCCCTGTCCTCCTGTCGGGGATCCCCGGGGAGTCGGGAAAGCCTTGTGCTTGCTTCTTGTCCCACATGCCAACGTCACCAGAGGAAAGAGCCCTAGACCGGGGCATAGTGGAGGCTCTTGATGGCAGGTGTGGGGGGGAGCTTGGTGGTTACCTGCACCCCAGGAAAGAAACGGGACAGATAGCTGCAAGTGTGAGAGAAGTAAAGGGAAATCCAGCCAGGCCAGGCAGGCACATGGGTGCCTTGCAGGAGGGAAGAGAGAAAGGAAGAGCATTAGAGAGAGACGCCCGCATGTGTTCGTGTGAATGCCACAGTCCCTCCAGGAACCAAACTTCTTGTGATTTCCTCAGAAGTCAACCAGGGCAACCCTAAAATCTCTCCCCTAGTCCAGAAAGCCCAGGGTCATCGTGTGGTGCGGATACAGGCATGACCTTAGGACCGGGTGGTCAGCGGGAAGGAACAACGACCTCAGCCCCCAGGAGGGACAGGGAATAGAAGTGACCAGAGCCTCTAGAACTTTGGCTGCAATCTACACACTCTCTCTCTCTTTAAAATATTTTTATTTACTTATTTGTGTGTGCGTGAGAGAGAGAGGCAGATAGAGAGAGAATGGGTGGGCCAGGGCCTCCAGCCACTGCAAACAACTTCCAGATGCCTGTGCCACTTTGTGCATCTGGTTTACATAGGTGTCCTGGGGCATCAAACCCAGGTCCTTAGGCTCTGCAGGCAAGTGCCTTAACTGCTAAGCAATCTCTCCAGGCCCCCTTCTCTCTTTTAAAATTATTTACTCAAGAGAGAAAGAGGGAGGGAGTGAGAGAATGGGCACAACAGAGCCTCCTGCCAATCCAAACGGACTCCAGAAACAAGCACCACTTTGTGTTTTACACGGGCACTGGGGAATCAAACGCAGGCTCCCAGGCTTTGCAAGCAAAAGTCTTTAACCACTGAACCATCCCCCTAGCCCCTACATTCTCTTAAGAGGTTATATATAGTTTTCTCATCCATCCATCCATCCATCCATCCATCCATCCACCTGTCTGTCCATTCATTCATCTGGTCATTCATTCATTCTCCACTGGTCCCTTCCCTCCATCACAAATCTATGGAAGATTAGCCACACGGTGGGCCCAGTTCTGGCGGCAGGGTCTTAGCAAGGAGGAAGAGCAATCCTGTCCTTGATCCTCCAGTGGGAGCAACACCTGGCTCACCAGGAACACATGAGCACAGGTCCAGTGAGGATGGGCGTAGGTCCCCATCTAAGCCTGGAGACTCGGATGCCATGTGGACACCGTTCATTTAGTCACAAAGCAAGAGCTGAGGACTTGTCCATTTGGTCCTGCTCTCCAGTCCACAAGTGTCTCTCCCACCCACCCCAGCTGCCTTGAAGCGACAGCTTGCCTCTGGGTCACAGAAAACCTAACAAAACCCCCAGGGCAGAGACAGGTCAAGGGTATAGCTGTAGACAGACATCTCAGGTCTCTGTTCTGCCACACATGGACTGGGAGACTGATTCCACAACTGTAATCCCTTGTGCCTGTTTCCTTTTTCCTTTTTTAAAATTTATTTTATTTATTTATTTGAGAGAACAAGGGAGAGAAAGAGAGAGAGAATGGGTGCACCAGGGCCTCTAGCCACTGCAAATGAACTCCAGATGCGTGTGCCACCTCATGCATCTGGTTTATGTGGGTCGTGGGGAGTTGAACCTAGGTCCTTAGGCTTTTCAGGCACGTGTCTTAACTGCTGAGCCATCTCTCTAGCCCTTGGGTTTATTTTAATAAGGACGAATGATAAATGACACCTGGCTTGCCATATTGCCTGTAAATTCACCTTAGAATACCCAGAGTGACCAGACACTGGGACAGAGGAACTGCCCAAATTAATATTGTCTGTGACCATTTGTTTCCAAGAGAGAATTCCCGGGGTTGGAACCCCACAGCTCACTCACAGGAGTAGTATCTCTCCCCTCAGTTCCTCTCCTTGGAAAGGCTACCCTTCCTGTGCACACTCAAAAGCCGGCTGTGGTGGTTCAATACGCCTATCATCTCACCACTCATGAGGCTGACGTAGGAGGATTGTCACGAGCTCAAACCCAGCCTCAGTTATAGAGTGAGTTCTAGGTCAGCCTGGGATAAAGTGAAACCCTATTTTAAAAAAAAAAAAAAATCAGTAGATCATCATAGCAGTTGACGAATGGCCTCGGGCACCTGTCCAGGTATGTTAGGAGTTGCCCCGATGTCCTTGCCCAGGTATAGCTCTAGGAGCTCTGTACTAGGGGTTGGTGCCAGGAGCTATGAGAGTCAAATAGTACGAAAATCGTTGCTATATATTAGTCCCCAGGAGGAAGTCAAATTCTAATGCTGGCTCCAAGCTCCCTAGAGCCACCTGGAGTACGAGCCTGGGACAGAGGTCTGCAAACCACGGTTTCCTAAGTGTATGGCTCCTCTGTGAGCGTCCCATGATCCCCTGGGTGGGGCCCTGTCTGAGCCTCAGGGGGTTCCTCAGGTTCACGAGGAAGGGGCGGGGCCTGGGGGGCTCAGTTATTCCCCCCCCACACCCCCGGACCCGTCCTTCCCCCTGCAGGTGGATTCAGGTCAGTCACAGTCTGTCTTCGACTGCTTTGTCCTGGAAGTGCTCAGATCCCAATCAGGGCCACAGTGCAGAGGGGAGACAGGCACTGACCAGGCATGATAGTCGTGTGTGTGTGTGTGTGTGTGTGTGTGTGTGTGTGAAATTAGCCCCACCCTGCACCCAGAAGTCACAGAGAATCACTCACGGTATACGCTGAGTTTCACAACCACGTTCTGACTTTGAAGCACCTCATCCACTTTTTGGAGGGTGTAGACTCCCGAGTCGTTCAGGGTGAGATTCTGCAGCAGCAGGGATCCATTGGGGTACACGGTCTCTCGCCCGGTGTATGCGGGGCCCGTCACTGTTATGTTCGTGGATATTATATGCCGTATAATCAGGTGGCTTTCATGCACCTGGCTCCCTTTGTACCAGATGTAGCCATAAAACTTCTGTCCCTCGCTGTGGGCAGGTAGAAGAGCATCCTGTCCCTCAACCGCATTGGGCGGTACAGCTTCAACAGTGAGCTGGGCAGTGGCCGCCACATTCCAGAAGGTTAGAAGTGAGGCTAGGAGAGAGAGAGAGAGGTCCATCAATATGGAGAGCTTGGCTTTTGATGGGAATTTGTGGCCTTGGGTCCTGAGCAAGTGTGTTCTTCCTTTAGCCTTGGTGTGCATAGTGTGTGTGTGTGTGTGTGTGTGTGTGTGTGTGGTGTACTTGTATCATGACCTCCATTTTCTCAGTGCCCCCTGAACTTGTCACTTCCTCTGTGTGGACCTCCTTTTTTTAAAAAAAATTTTTTTTGTTTATTTTTATTTATTTATTTGAGAGTGACAGAGAAAGAGGCAGAGAGAGAATGGGCGCGCCAGGGCCTCCAGCCACTGCAAACGAACTCCAGACGCGTGCGCCTCCCCCCTTGTGCATCTGGCTGACGCGGGTCCTGGGGAATCGAGCCTCGAACCGGGGTTCCTAGGCTTCACAGGCAAGTGCTTAACCGCTAAGCCATCTCACCAGCCCCTGTCAGGTCTTACACTCAGTGTTTAGGGGTTTGGGGTTCCCTTCAGTCCACGGTTACTGTCAAGTCCTGACCTCACCTTGTAGGCATCCCTGCTGGTCTGTCTTCTCTGTTCATTAGAACTAAGGCATGGTGAGGACAGGGACGAGACTGATCTTTTTTTTTTTTTTTAATTTTTATTTTTGAAGTCCTATGTTCCGGAACATGGATCAGGTAAACCTGAGGATGAATGAAAGCTCCTCCCAGGGTCCTGCATGTCCAGGGGGTTTCTCTGGCTGGCGACTCATGACAATGCTCAACGCCCTCATTTTACATGTGCATTTGTAGAGTCACCCTGACACAGCTGCAAAACCCCAACCAGAATAGCGTGGCCAGGGAGCACGTAGTTTGGGAACCACTGAGCTTCTCTTTTCCCCCCCCCTTATCAATTCCAGTTGCCAGAGCTTCCTGTGGCTGGGCCTCCGTCCTCTCCCCTCAGACTGCGAGCAGAAGTCTCCGTGTCCCTCTCCCAGGGTCCTGTCCTCCCCAGGGGTGACCTCCGCCTCTGGACTCCCCTCGGGCCTCCCGCTCCCCCCCGGGGGAAGCGGGGCTCACCTGTGAGCAGAAGTCCTTGCAGAGGGACGGGGCACGGCTCCATGGCCTCGGCCGCCTGCTCGGTCCTCCTGGTGGAGAAGAGCTGAACCATCCGGTCAGCTCGGCTGTCCTCCCTCCCTTTGAGCTGAGCCTCCTCCCGGGGGCCTGGGACACCTCCCAGGATCACGTGGGCCGGGGGGCGGGGTCTGCGTCCAGGACAACTCCCTGTCCCCCCTCCCTTTCCTCCAGGTTGACTCCTTCCCCCCTCTCTCTCTCTCTCTCTCTCTCTTAGGTTTCAATTCTCTGCATACCACACTTTGAGAGAACAGCTCACCTAAGGGCTAACCTTTGCTGGGCTCTGATTGTGGGGGGGGGGGGTGCTTGTCACCACCAAAGAGGGAGCCCTTGCAGTCCCTAACCCCAATGGTGTATTTATTTCCCTTTGGATCCCAGGGAAGGTGGCCTCCCAGCACGACGGTGACAGACATGTCTGGGCGAGGGGGTGGAAAGGGACCCAGGTGAGTGATGGGTGAGAGCCCACCTTCTCACTGGGGTCTCACCCACCTGGCCTCTGATACAGGGACAGCTGCCCCGCGTCCCGGGTGTGTCCCGGAAGGAGGAGGAGGAGGAGGAGGACTCTGGTCAGTGGGAAGTTGGGTGGCCTTGGGGACCCATCATGCTGGGGAGCTTGGGTCAGGGGACCCCTTCCCCATTACTCCCCTCCCCCCACCCCCTTGGGCGCTGGCCTTTCTGGGTCACCCTGTCTGTCTACCCCCACGGGGATGGCAGGAGGAAGGGGTTTGAACAGGCAGGCAGCCGTGGAACAGCATGCTGGGCCCCCCAAGAGACGCGGGCGGGGACCGGTAGGCAAAGCAAGCGTGGCGGGGGAGCCCCGGCTCTGCGCGCTCGGCTCGCGGATGGGAAGCCATCAAGTTCACGTCCGCGGGACGAGCGCTGTCTCCATGCCGCCCCCTGGCGACCGCCACGAGAACTACAGCGACCCAAGGACCAGACCCAGCTGGGGGCGCCCCCCCACCCCCGAGACTGCGGGGCATTTACTGCTGCTCCCGGGGGGTTAGAGAGTGAGTGTAGGGAGAGCTCGGGAGTTGTTCCCAAGAGGATGGGCAAGCCTCAGGGGGGAACCCCAGGCCTCCCCAGTATCAAAGGAGAGGGGTGCACCTGTGTGTTGGGGCTGCCTCTGTCTCTTGTCTCTGAGTCCCTGGGTCTCTTTACCCCAAAGCTCCCCATGGGTTTGCCTGTGCATGTGGACAACACTGTCTGGTCTGAAGAGACATACACATATCTGTACATCTTCCCTAGAGATTACCTTTTCCCTAAAGACTTAAAAAAATTATTTTATTTATTTATTATTTACTTATGGGGGGCCTGGAGGGGGAATGGGTGCGCCAGGCCCTGAAGCCACTGCAAAGGAACTCCAGATGCATGCGCCCCGCCCCCCCTTGTGCAGCTGACTTACATCGGTCCAGGAGAATCGAACCGGGATCCTTTGGCTTTGCAGGCAGACTCCTTAACTGCTAAGCCATCTCTCCAGCCCCCTAAAGACTTTTAACTTATAAAAGATTTATAACTGAAGTGCCGTCTTAACCGTTTAACGGTACAAATAAATGCCAAGAATTATAACCTGGGGTGTAATTGTCACTAACGCTTCCACTAATTGTGTCCGAACTAAAGCTCTGCTCATCGGTCGGGGGCTCCTCAAGGCCCCCACAATCCTTGCTAACCTGTAATTCATGTCCTTTCTCTATGGAGTTGCCTATTTTCAGCACTTCATCAAAATGTTTACAACACATCCTATCTTGTTTCATGTTTAATAATATTTTCAGGTTAATTCATCTTGTAGCGTGTGTTAGATATTTATTTTATTCTTCTTTCTTTAAATTAAAAATTCATTTTCTTTTAAAAACATATGTATTTTATTTATTTATTTGAGAGAGAGAAAGAGGTAGAAAGAGAGAGAGAGAATGGGCACACCAGGGCCTCCAACCACTGCAAATGAACTCCAGACACCTGTATACCCCTTAGGGCATATGGCTTTTGGAGAGTTGAACCGGGATCCTTTGGCTTTGCGGGTCCTAAAAATTCATTTTCAAGGAGAGAGAGAGAGAGAGAGAGAGAGAGAGAGAGAGAGAGAGAGAGGGAGAGAGGGAAAGAAAGGTGGGGGCATGCCAGGGCCTCCAGCCACTGAAAATGAACTCCAGATGCATGCGCCACTTTGTGCACCTGGCTAACGTGGGTCCTGGGTAATCGAACCTGGGTCCCTTGGCTTTGCAGGCAAGTGCCTTAACCACTAAGCCATCCCTCCAACCCATAACTATTTTTATTTATTTATTTAAGAGACACACACATACACAGAGAGAGACAGAGGGAAAGAGGGAGGGAGGGAGGGAGAGAGAGAGAGAGAATGGGTACACCAGCATCCCTCGCCACTGCAAATGGACTCCAGATGCATGTGCATCTGGCTTTATGTTGGCACTGGGGAATTGAACCCAGGCCATCAGGCTTTGCAAGCATATACCTTTAACCCCAGAACCATCTCTCAAGCCCCTGAGAGAATATTTAAATTTGGAAGAAATAGCTACACAGCACTTCAGCCCTTCCTCTGGCTCCCACATGTATTTTTGCTCCTTTTCAACAGTGCTTCCTGACCACTACAGAGGATTGTCTAGGTGCTGGATTATTTTTCTTTAGTGATGGCTAAGCGCTGGGCCACAGTCACTGAGTTGAAGGAATCTGATTGGGTCTGCTTCTCTGTTTTCCTTCGGGACTGGCTGTGGGCACGAACCCACATGTTTAGAAACCAAATTGACAGGTACATCATATCCATTTATTTCACTTTTTTACCAGCATTAAAATAATTGCATTTCATTATGACATTTTTTTCTCTCTCTCTCTCTTTTTTTAAGAGAGAATGGGTGTACCAGGGTCTCTAGCCACTCACTGCAAACAAACTCCAGACACATGTGCTACTTTATGCACATGGCTTTCGTGGGTTACGGGAAATCAAACCTGGGTCTTTTTTTAAAAATTATTTATTTATTTATTTATTTGAGAGTGACAGACACAGAGAGAAAGACAGATAGAGGGAGGGAAAGAGAATGGGCGCACCAGGGCTTCCAGCCTCTGCAAACGAACTCCAGATGCGTGCGCCCCCTTGTGCATCTGGCTAACGTGGGACCTGGGGAACCGAGCCTGGAACCAGGGTCCTTAGGCTTCACAGGCAAGTGCTTAACCGCTAAGCCATCTCTCCAGCCCTCTCTCTCTCTCTTTTTTTTTTTAATAGGCAAGCACCTTAACCACTAAGCCATCTCTTCAACCCTGATATTTTCTTTTTTTCAAAACTTATTATTGACAACCTTCATAAACGTAAACGATATGACATGTCATAATCCCCTCCTACCATCTTCCCAAATCCCCCTCCATTGGATCCCTTCTCCTGTCCAATGAATCTCTCTTCTATCTTGATGTCACCAGTTTTGTTTTGTTTTTTTTTTCCTCCTGTTACGAAGGGTTTCCATAGGCAGCTTCAGCCCCTGTGGGGTCATGCATGTCAAGGCCACTTTGCAGCTGGAAGATGGCGCTGTAAGCTCTCCTCCCCTTCCTTTGGCTCTAACGTTCTTTCTGTCACCGACTCCACAATGATCCCCGAGCCTTGGAGGGTGTGATAGAGAGAGCCAGTGCTGAACAGTCACTTCTTCTCAGCACTACGGTGAGTTTCGAGTCATCCCAGTGGCCACCATGTCATGTGAAGGGAGAAGCTTCTCTAACCAAAAGTGAGAGTAGCATTAATTATATGGGCAGAAACATAAATGGCCGTAATAGATCATTTAGCCAAACAGCAGCAGTGGTTTCCTTCCTGGGGCTTATGACCTCCCCAGCCGTAGGCTTTCGACTAGCTTTTCAGAATCAGGAATAAACTCCCTCTCTTGGAGTGGGCCTCAGGTTCAGTCAGAGAACAGTTGGAATCCCCCCCCATCATAGATAGACATGCCACCATTGTACCGGTTGGCACATTTGGCCTGGCCAGCCAGCCATAAAACCTGTGGGGTCCACTGTTGCTTAAGACCACTCATGACTTTCCTCCTCCAGCAGGATGCATATAGCTCTTTCCAGCATCTTGGCAGCTAGTCAACAGGGAGGAGACCTCTACCTCAGTTTCAGTACTTCTAGTTTTATTCCACTGTGGATTGGTAAAACGCAGGAGTGATCTCATTTGCATTTTCCTAGGCCTTCTGTTTCAGAGAAGCTTCCATATGCTGTGGGGAAAATATATATTTCCTATCTCTTTGATGGAATGCTCTGTAGACACTGGTTAAATCTGGTGGGTCTGTGGCCTAATTCAGCCTAAGTCTCTTTGCTGGTTTTTATTAGTTTTAAAAAAAAAATATTTTTATTTATTTGCGAAGTGCGCCATCTGCTGGTGCTTTCTCTCCGACACACGTATAATTGTATATAAATACACACAAATATATACGCATATATATGTATATAAAGAAAGAAAGGAAACATAAATCAATCCCTCTGACGAACATAGATGCAAAAATTTTCAATAAAATTCTTGCAGGCTGGGCTGAAGAGATGGCTTAGCAGTTAAGGAGCTTGCCTGTGAAGCTTAAGGACTCATGGTTGACTCTCCAGGTCCCAAGTGAGCCAGATGCTCAAGGTGACACAAGCATGCAAGGCTTCACAGGCACACCAGGGGGCGCACGCATCTGGAGTTCGATTACAGTGGCTGGAGGCTCTGGTGCACCTATTCTCTGTCTCTGTCTCTGTCTCTGTCTCTGTCTGTGTCTCCCTCGAATTAAAAAAAGGCCAACCTGTTGGGTTTATCTCAAAAAATTTGTAGGCTGAATTCAAGATCACATAAGCAGGGCTGGAAAGATGGCTTACCAGTTAAGGTGCTTGTCTGCAAAGCCAAAGACCCAGGTTCGATTTCCCAGGACCCACATAAGCCAGATGCACAAGGGGGTGCATGCCTCTGGAGTTTGTTTTCAGTGGCTGGAGGCCCTGGTGTGCCCATTCTCTCTCTCTCCCTCTCTCTGCTATATATCTCTCTTAAATAAATAAATTAAATAAATAAAATATTTCAAAATAAAAGAACATATGAGCAGGATCATCCTTCAGGACCAAGTGTGCCTCTTCCTATAGGTTCAGGGATGGCTCAACATACATAAATCAATAACTGCAATGCATCACATATGTGGGCTCAAGGGCAGAAACCACACGATGTTCTCAGTTGATGCAGAGAAGCCCTTTGACAAAGTCCAACATCCCTTCGTGATAAATTCCCAAAGAAGCCAGGGGTGGAAGGCATACACCTCAGCTCAATAAAGCCTACATATGACAAACCAATAGCCAACACCATGTTAAAAAAGTATTCTTGGGCTGGAAAGATGGCTTAGTGGTTAAAGACATTTGTCTGCAAAGCCAAAGAATCCTGGTTCAATTCCCCAGGACCCACGTAAGCCAGATACACAAGGGAGGTCATGCGTTTGGAATTAGTTTGAAATGGCTGGAGACCCTGGTGCACACCTTCTCTCTCTCTCTCTCTGGATGGATCTGGAAAGGACTATACTAAGTGAGGTAAGGAAGGCAACTTTATATTGGTTAAAGGCACAATCCAACAGGACATTATGATCCTAAACATATATGCACCTAACATGGGGGCTCTCAACTTCATCAAACAAACGTTATAAGAACTAAGGCCACAGATAACACCAAACACAGTGGTAGTGGGGGACTTCAACACCCCTCTCTCATCAATTGACAGGTCATCCCAGGAAAAAATAAACAGAGAGGCATCTGGACTAAATGAGGTCATAGAAGGAATGGACCTAACAGATATATACAGGACATTTCATCCAAAGGCTGCAGAATATACATTTTATTCAGCAGCACATGGAACATTCTCTAAAATAGACCATATATTAGGACACAAAGCAAATCTTAACAAATTCAGGAAAATTGAAATAATTCCTTGCATTCTATCTGATCACAATGGAATCAAAATACAAATCAATAGCAAGAAAGGCTATAGGGCATACACAAAATCATGGAAACTAAACAATACAATATTAAATGATGAATGGGTCAATGAAGAAATCAAGAAGGAAATAAAAAATTCATAGAGTCAAGTGATAATGAGAACACAACATACCAAAATCTTTGGGACACAGTGAAGGCAGTCCTAAGAGGAAAATTTATAGCTTTAAGTGTCTATATTAAGAAATTAGAAAGGTCTGAAGTAAATGACCTAATGCTTCACCTTAAAGCCTTGGAAAAAGAAGAACAAGGAAAACTGAAAGTCAGCAGATAGGAAGAAATAATAAAGATTAGGGCAGAAATTAATGAAACAGAAACAAAAAAAATCCAAAGAATCAATGAAACAAACAGTTGGTTCTTTGAAAGGATAAACAAGATTGATAAACCCTTAGCAAATCTGACCAAAAGAAAGAGAGAAGAGACACAAATAAATAAAATTAGAGATGGAAAAGGCAACATCACAACAGATACCAGAGAAATTCAAAAAATCATAGGGACATACTATAAAAGCATATACTCCACTAAGTATGAAAATCTGAAAGAAATGGATGATTTCCTTGATTTACATGACCTACCCAAATTAAATCAAGAGGAGATTAATCACTTAAGTAGACCTATAAGAAGTAGGGAGTTATCTAATATCTCCCAACTAAAAAAAGTCCAAGCCCAGAAGGATTCACTGGTGAATTTTACCAGACCTAACACCACTGCTTATTAAGCTTTTCCATAAAAAAGAAAAAGAAGGAATTCTACCAAACTCCTTCTATGAAGCCAGCATCACCCTGATACCAAAACCAGGCAAAGATAGAACAAAAAAAAAAAAATTACAGACCAATCTCCCTCATAAAAATGGATGCAAAAATTCTCAACAAAATATTGGCAAACAGAATACAAGAATATATCAGAAAGAACATTCATCCCAACCAAGTAGGCTTTATGCCAGAGATGCAGGGATGGTTCAATATACGTAAATCGATAAATGTAACAGCCAAAGGAAGGGTAGGATTCCTTATAATGTGCTCCTCCAGACACAAAAGAGCCTGGTGGGGAGGGCATTACCATGGGATATTGTTTATAATCATGGAAGTTGTTAATAAACATTTTTTTAAAAAAGTTTTTCCTTTTTATTTTTGAGGTAGGGTCTTGCTCTAAACAAGGATCACCTGGAATTCACTATGTAGTCTCAGGGTAGCCTTGAACTCACTGTAATTCTCCTGACTCTGCCTCCTCAGTGCTGGATTAAAGGAGTATGCCACCATGCACAGCCAACATCATGTTAAGTGGGGAAAAAACCTTGATGTATTCCCACTAAGATCAGATATAAGACAAGGGTGTTCACTCTCTCCAGTCTCATTCAGCATAGTACTTGACATCTTAGCTACAGCAATAAGATAAGAAAAGGAAATGAAAGGGAAACAAACAGAGAAGGATGACATTGAAGTATCCTAATTTGCTGACAATATAATTGTATATATAAAGTCTCCAGCCAGGCAAGGTGGTGCACACTTTTAATCCCAGCACTTGAGAGGTAGAGATAGGAGGATCAATGTGAGTTTGAGGCCAGCCTGAGACTACATAGAGAATTCCATGTCACTCTGGTGCTAGAACAGAATTTTACCTCAAAACAACAACAATAAAACAACAAACAGACTCCAGGGCTGGAGAGATGGCTTAGTGGTTAAGCACTTGCCTGTGAAGCCTAAGGACTCTGGTTTGAGGCTTTTCCCCAGGGCCCATGTAAGCCAGATACACAAGGTGGTGCATGCATCTGGAGTTCATTGGCAGTGGCTGGAGGCCCTGGCATGCCCATTCTCTCTCTCTCTGCCTCTTTCTCTCTCTGTCTATCTCAAAAAATAAAAATAAAAATAAACAAATATTTTTTAAAAAGACTCCACAAGAGGGCTGGAGAGATGGCTTAGTGGTTAAGCGCTTGCCTGTGAAGCCTAAGGACCCCGGTTCGAGGCTCGGTTCCCCAGGTCCCACGTTAGCCAGATGCACAAGGGGGCGCACGCGTCTGGTGTTCATTTGCAGAGGCTGGAAGCCCTGGTGCGCCTATTCTCTCTCTCTCCCTCTATCTGTCTTTCTCTCTGTGTCTGTTGCTCTCAAATAAATAAATAAAAATTTAAAAAGAAAGACTCCACAAGAATACTCATAAAGCTGATCAGCACATTTAGCAAACAATCGGCCACAATATAAAATTAATGCAAAAAGTCAGTGGCTTTCTTATATATCAAAAATAAACATACAAAGAAATCAGAAAAACAATCCTATTCACAGTAGCCCAAGAAATACCTTGAGCCAGGCATAGTAGCACATGTTTTTAATCCCAGCACTCGGGAGGCAGAGGTAAGAGGATCACCATGAGTTGGAGCCAGCCTGGTACTACATAGTGAATTTCAGTTCAGCCTGGACTAGAGCAAGACCCTACCTTGGAAAAACCAAAAGCAAAATCAACAACAAAGAAATACTTTGGAATAAACCTAACTAGAGAAAAAGAAGACCTTTACAATGAAAATTTTGAAATACTGAAAATGCTGGATGTGGTGGTGCGCCCATCAATCCCAGCACTTAGAGGCAGAGATAGGAGGATTGCTGTGAGTTCGAGGCCAACCTGGGACTTCCAAGCGAGTTCCAAGTCAGTCTGAGCTTGAGTGAGATCCTACCTCAAACAGACAAACAAGAAATTAAACACTGAAGAAAGACATCGAGGAAGACATTAGAAGATAGATCTCATGCTCAGGAATTGGAAGAATTAATACCATGAAAATGGCCATCCTTCCCATAGCAATCTACAGATTCACAGCAATTCCATTCCAAACTATAGCACCATTTTCACAGCAATAGGAAAAAAACAATCTTGTTATTTTTTTACTCACATCTTCCATACTTACAGACAATAAACCATGATAATCCCTTCCCCTCCCCCACTTTCCCCTTCTCAAATCCACTCTCCATCATATCTCCTCTTTTTGTCTGTTAGTCTCTCTTTTATTTTGATGTCATGATCTTTTCCTCCTCTTATGATGGTCTTGTGTAGGTAGTGTCAGGCACTGTGAGGTCATGGATATCCGGGCCGTTTTGTGTCTGGAGGAGCACGTTGTAAGGAGTCCTACCCTTCCTTTGGCTCTTAACTTTCTTTCCGCCACCTCTTCTGCAATGGACCCTGAGCCTTGGAAGATGTGATAGAGATGTTTCAGTGCTGAGCACTCCTCTGTCACTTCTTCCCAGCACCATGATGCCTTCTGAGTCATCCCAAGGTCACTGTCATCTGAAAAGAGAAGCTTCTCTAACCAATAGTGAGAATAGCATTAATATATGGGTATGAATGTTAAGAGAAGTGCTTACAGGGAAGTTTGGTGAGCATTATATATGCATTTAGCCAGATACCAGCAGGCATTACATTCCTAAGGCTCATGACCTCCCCCACCATAGTTTTGCCCAGGCTGACCTGGAATTCACTATGGAGTCTCACTCAGGGTGGCCTTGAACTCACGGTGATCCTCCTACATCTGCCTCCCAAGTGCTGGGATTAAAGGCGTGCACCACTTCGCCCAGCTCCCACCATAGGCTTTTGATTAGGTTTTCAGTACCAGGCATGTATTCTCTCCCACAGAACAGGCCTCCAGTCCCATCTGAGAGCGGTTGATTTCCTCCATAACAGACATAATAGACATGCCACTATTGCACCTGTTGGGTCATTTGGCCTGTCTGGCCAAAGTTAAGGCTTGCAGTGTCCACTGTTTTCACCACTGATGGCTTCTGTCTCCCATAGGGCTGCATGCAGTGCAGCTTTTTCCAGCTTTCTCTCAGCTGGTCTACATGAGAAGGTTTTCAGCTCAGCCCCAGCTTGATTTCTTGCAGCCCAGGAATGTGAAGTCTTCAGCAATAGGGTCTTACCATCTATTTCTGGTGGGAAACCAAGAGCCTTGGCAATAGCCTGTACTGTTCTGGGGGCATCAGGGACCTCCCTGGTCAACAACTCACTGGAAAGTATCCCATCCCAGGCACTGAAATTTTTCTAGTAATAGCCTATGGCTTCTGGATGTGCCATTATCCAAAGAAGTAGGTTTTCATATGGCTTATTTACAATATCTTGACTTTTGATTAGTCCTTCTCCTACCCTTCTTTTACTTAGTCTCTCCTCTGACCTCAATTAGGCCATTGCACTCCCTGTAATCTGTTCATCTACTTACATATATAGAAGACCATCCCCTTAAGTCCTTCCTTTTCATTCCCCACTCACAGCACTTTTCTTTTTTTTTTTTTAAATTTTTATTTATTTATTTGAGAGCGAGAGACACAGAGAGAAAGACAGATAGAGGGAGAGAGAGAGAATGGGCGCGCCAGGGCTTCCAGCCTCTGCAAACGAACTCCAGACGCGTGTGCCCCCTTGTGCATCTGGCTAACGTGGGACCTGGGGAACCGAGACTCGAACCGGGGTCCTTAGGCTTCACAGGCAAGCGCTTAACCGCTAAGCCATCTCTCCAGCCCCTCACAGCACTTTTCTACTGGCCTCTGCTACTGAGTTTTTATTCCAACTCACATACAAGTCCAAACATTTGTAGCTAGGATCCACATATGAAAGAGAACATGGGGTGTTTGGCTTTCTGAGCCTGGGTTACCTCACTTAGTATAGTCCTTTCCAGATCCATCCATTTCCCTGCAAATTTAACTTTTCTTTACTGCTAAATAGAACTCCATTGTGGAAATGTACCACATCTTCATTATCCATTCTTCAGTTGAGGGGCATCTAAGCTGGTTTCATTTCCTAGCTACTATGAATAAAGCAGCAATAAACATGGTTGAGCAAGTAAGGTAGTGAAACGAGTCCTTAGGATACATGCCTAGGAGTGCTATAGTTGGGTCATATGGTAAATCTTTTACTCAGGAACCTCCACACTGATTTCCACAATGGCTGGACCAGATTCCCACCAACAATGTAGAAGGATTCCTCTTTTTTACGCATCCTCGCCAACATTTATTGTCATTTGTTTTCTTGATAATAGCCATTCTGACAGGAGTGAGATGGACTCTCAAAGTAGTTTTAATTTGCATTTCCCTGCTGGCTGAGGATATAGAACATTTTTGACACATTTACAAGCCATCTGTGTTTCTTCTTCTCCTTCTTCTTCATCTTCTTCTTCTCCTCCTCTTCCTCCTTCTTTTTCTTTTTGGTTTTTCGAGGTAGGGTCTCACTCTGGTCCAGGCTGACTTGGAATTCTCTATGGAGTCTCAGGGTGGCCTCTACCTCATGGTGATCCTCCTACCTCTGCCTCCTGAGTGGTGGGATTAAAGATGTGCGCCACCACGTCTGGCTGTATTTCTTTTTTGGAGAACTCTTTATTTATTTTCATAGCCCATTTTTTTCTTTTTTAATTTTTATTTATTATTATTATTACTTTAATTTTTATTAGCATTTTCCATGATTATAAAAAAAATCTCATGTTAATTCCCTCCCCCCCACACACTTTCTCCTTTAAAATTCTATTCTCCATCATATTACCTCCCCATCACAATCATTGTACTTACATATATATAATATCAACCTATTAAGTACCCTCCTCCCTTCCTTTCTCTTCCCTTTATGTCTCCTTTTTAACTTACTGGTCTCTGCTACTAAGTATTTTCATTCTCACGCAGAAGCCCAGTCATCTGTAGCTAGGATCCACACATAGCCCATTTTTAATCTACACCTTCCATAATTATAAACACTAAACCATGGCAATTCCCTCCCCCATAGACCAGTTTTTAATTGGGTTGTTTAATTTCTTATTATTTAGTTTTTTGAGTTCTTTGTATACCATAGATATGAATCCTCTGTCAATTGTATAGCTGGCAAAGATTTTCTCCCATTCTGCAGGTTGTCTCTTTGCTCTGTTCACAGTGTCCTTTGCTGTACAAAAGCTTTATAATTTCATGAGGACCCAGTGTTTGATTAATGGTTTTATTTCCTGAGCACCTGGGGTTGTATTTAGAAAGTCACTGCCTATGCCAGTATTTTGAAGGGATTCCCCTACCTTTTCCTCTAGTTTCAGGTCTGATATTAAGGTCTTTAATCCATCTGAACTTGATTGTGCTTGGGGAGAGAGAAGGATCTATTTTTATCCTTCTACATATAGATATCCAGTTTTCCCGGCACCTTTTATTAAAGAGGCTATCTTTTCTCTGTGACTATTTTTGGCATTTTTGTAAAAAAATCAGATGGCAGTTCCTGTCTAGACTTACATCTGGGTCCTCCAATCTGTTCCATTGATCTACATATCTGTTTCTGTGCCAGTACCATGCTGTTTTTGTTACTATGGCTCTGTAGTATAGGTTAAAAATCAGGTATGGTGATACCACCAACCTTATTTTTGTTGCTCAGAATTGTTTTAGATATTAGAGGTTTTTTATGGTTCCAAATGAATTTTTGGAATTTTTTTCTATTTGCATGAGGACTGTCACTGGAATTTTGATGGGGGATTGCATTAAATGTGTAGATTGCTTTTTGGTAAGGTTGCCATTTTCACAGTATTGATTCTTCCGATTCAAGAACAAGGAATGTTTTTCCATTTCCTAGTGTCTTCTGCAATTTCTTGCTTGAGTGTTTTGAAGTTTTCATTCTAGAGATCCTTCACTTCCTTGGATAGGTTTACTCCAAGGTACTTTATTTATTTATTTATTTATCTATTTATTTTTGAGGCAATTGTGAATGGGAGTGATTCCCTGTTTTCATCCTCAGCATGTTTTTTAGTACTATATAGGAAATCTACTGATTTCTGTGTGTTCATTTTGTACCCTTCTACATTACTAAAATTGTTTATCAGCTCTAAGAGTTTGCTGGTAGAGTCTTTAGGGTCCTTTATGTATAGAATCATATCATCTTCGAATGATGATGGTATGATCTCTTCCTTTTCAATTTGTATCCCTTTTATGAGTGTGTCTTATCTTATTGCTATAGCCAAGACTTCTAGTACTATGTGAGTATTCTAATAGGCTGGTTGGAGCAAAACACAGGCAAATTCTAAAATTCAACTGAACAAGATACACATTCAATCAAAACCAGCATGGGGTATTTAAGTAAGAGTGGGCATTAAAACAGACAGATCAAGCCGGGCGTGGTGGCACACGCCTTTAATCCCAGCACTTGGGAGGCAGAGGTAGGAGGACCGCCGTGAGTTCAAGGCCACCCTGAGACTACATAGTGAATTCCAGGTCAGCCTGAGCTAGAGGGAGACCCTGCCTCGAAAAACAAAACAAACAAAACAAAAAACCAGACAGATCATCTAACAAAGTCAAAGTCCCCAAGGGTGTGTGTTGCCCCACATGCTTAATCCTGTTAACTGGGAGGCTGAGATTTCTGGCCTTTAAAGAGTTCCAGGTCAACCTGCGGTTGAGTGAGACCCTGCCCCCATGAGTGACAGAAGAGGAGACAACTGCACCATAAATCAGGAAGCAACAAAGGACAGCCCCAAAATATAGCTTATTTAAAAATGGCAGATCCCATCATCCATCAGATTTAGCACATAACTTGCTCTGATGTGGAACCTGTGATTAGCGCTTGCAATGCTGGGCTATATACCGGGCTCTTTGGGTGGGTACTAAGCTGGGGTAAGCAGGCCCCTGTGACCTTTTGGGATGGCTTTGGTCTCAGCTATGTGGCATGTCTGCTTGGGTCCCCTCTTTACTGCACTGTGGGCTCAGGTAGCGAGGCTGGGCCAGTGGCTGCTCTGATTCCCTGTGCTGTGTTCTGTGTGGCTGAGTTCCTTTCCCCAGGTCTCCGGTGGTTTCTGGAGGCTCTGGAGGGTGCCGGGCTGGTCCGGTGATCCTCTTCCTCATGAGCCGCTCAGCTGGTCCCTGCCGTCTTCTCCTTCAGCTTTCCTGTTTGGGGGGAGGTTGGTGTGAGTGGAGAATCCCTTCACCAGGCTGCTTCTGCGGTCTCTGGAAGCCCTGGGTCTCTCCTGCTTCTCTGCTGCGGATGACAATTTGTTATCTGCCTTCACTTTTTGGTAGAAGAGGAGTGTTTTGTTGATTTTTTTTTTGCACACTCCACTCCCCCCCACCTCCCCACAGGCTGCTTTGGTGTGGCTCCTATGCCACCATCTTACCTGGAAGTCATAAAAAACACCTTAAAATTCATATGAAAGCACAAAAGACCCCAGAGACCCAAAGCAATGTTGAACAAAAAGAGTGCTTCTGGGGCTGGAGAGATGGCGTAGTGGTTAAGCGCTTGCCTGTGAAGCCTAAGGACCCGGGTTCAATGCTCAATTCCCCAGGACCCACGTTTGCCAGATGCACAAGGGGGCGCATGCGTCTGGAGTTCGTTTGCAGTGGCTGGAAGCCCTGGCGCCCCCATTCTCTCTCTTCTCTCCCTGTCTGCCTCTTTATCTCTCTGTCACTATCAAATAAATAAATAAAAATAAACAATATATATATATATATTTTTTTTTTTTTTTTAAAAAGAGTGCTTTTGGAGGGATCACCGTGCCTGATTTCAGGTTTCATAGTACAGAGCCGTGACAGTGAAAACAGCATGGTACTGGCCCCCAAACAACAGACATGTAGATCAGCAGACTAGAGAAGAGCAGTGTGTATCAGTCTACGCAACCGTAGCCACCCGGTTTTGACGAAGATGCCAAATATATACAGTGCCTCCAACAAATGGTTCTGGGAAAACTGGATACCCACATGTGGGAAAATGAAGTTAGACCTTTATCTCTCACCCTGTGCAAGGTTATAAACTCCAAGTGGACCCAAGACCTCAATATAAGACCTAAAAGTATGGAACCACAGAAGGGAAGGAGTAGGGAGCACACTACATGACGTAGGCATAAGTAGAGGCTTTCTAAACAGGCTTCTAGGACTGGAGAGATGGCTTAGCAGTTAAGGCATTTGCCTGCAAAGCCAAAGGGTCCCGGTTCGACTCTCCAGGACCCATGTAAGCCAGATGCACAAGGGGGAGCACAAATATGGAGTTCATTTACAATGGCTGGAGGCTCTGGCACACCCATTCTCTCTCCTTTTCTCTCTCTCAAATAAATATATATATAAAATATTTTAAAAATAAAGTTTTAAATAGGTCTCTAGTCACACAGAAAATAAGGTTGGCAACTGACAAATGAAATTAAAAAGCTTTTGTAGGGCTGGAGAGATAGATGGCTTAGAGGTTAAGGCATTTGCCTGAAAGTCAAAGGACCTCGGTTCGGTTCCCAGGGTCCCATGTTAGCCAGACGCACAAGGGGGCACACGCATCTGGAGTTAATTTGCAGTGGCTGGATGCCCTGGCATGCCCGTTCTCTCTTTCTCACTCTCTCAAATACATAAATAAAAAAATTTTTAAAGAAAAGAAAAGAAAGCTTTTGTAGGGCTGGAGAGATGTCTAAGTGGTTAAGGTACTTGCCTGCAAAGCCTAATGAACTGGGTTCGATTCCCCAGTACTCATGTAAAGTCAGACGCACAAGGTGGAGCATGCATCTGGAGTCCATTTGCAGTGGCTGGAGGCCCTGGGCATCCACGTCCTATTTCTGTGAATAATGCCACTGGAATTCTAATGGGGATTGCATTAAATGTGTAGATTGATTTTGGTAAGATTGACATTTCCACAATACTGGTTCTTGCAATCCAAGAACAAGGATGTCTTTCCATTTCTAAAGAATGCAAAGTGCCTGAGCTTTGCCTGGAGTTCCTAAGTGTGCTTGCCCATGTCGGTGGTGGCTTTTCCGTTGGTGTGAAGGGAGCCCAGCTTCTGCCACCGTGGAACTTCCCCTGGATCTGTAAGCTTCAAGTAAGTTCCTTCTTCCTCCCATAAACTGTGTCTGCTCTTCAGGTTCATCCCCGCTGACGACTACAGTTATATGAGTTTAAAAGCTATGAGCAGGGCTGGGGAAATGGCTCAGTGGTTAAAGATGCTTGCTTGGAAAGCCTGCTGGCCCCAGGTTTGGCCCAGGTTCGAAGCCCCAGTACCCACATAAGGCCAGATGCACAGAGCGACACACGCATCTAGAGTGTGTTTGCAGAGGCAAGAGAGGCTCTGGTGTGCCCATCCTCTCTCTCTCCTTGCAAATAAATAAGTAAACTATTAAAAATTGTGAAAAGGGTGTGCCTCAGTGTGATCCAGGCTGGTGATGGGTGCTGTGCCCAGGTCTGAAAGTGGGGCCAGAAGGTTAGCAGACGTTCCCTCCGGGCAGAGGCGGTGGCTGTCTCAGCAGCAAACAATGGGCTGGAGAAGCTCTTTCTCCTTCCCTCCTTACATCCCTCTTTCCTTCCTTCCTTCCCTTTCTGCCTTACCGAGAGTCTGACCATACAGCCCAGACTGACTTTGAACACGGGACCCTCCAGACTCTTCCTTCTGAATGCAGAGGTTACGGGTGTGTGTTACTAATGGCCAGCCTTGCCAAGTCTTTCTTGGCAAGCTAGCTGTCCCTCCAGGACCTGGAGGTGCCAAGGGGGCCTCGGCACGCTGTCCATGGTGCTGAAGAACGGAAGGGATGCTGAGTTCCGGGTCTCTTACATTCCTGATAGCTGTGATCATCCTTAGGGAGCGCGTGCGAAGAGGGTGTAATGTAGCCTGCCCCCTCCCCCCCCCCCCGGGGAACTGAAGGATGCAGTAGATGTCGCTGCTCATCAGGACGTCCCAGTCCAGGTGCCCTCATGCAGTTTTTAGTGACCAAAGATGAGAAAAATGGCCCTGAGAGGCGTGGTGGACTCAGAAAGATCTCTTTAAAATGTCACTTTTGGGGCTGGAGAGATGGCTCAGTGGCAAAAAACACTTGCTTGCAAAGCCTAACTACTCAGGTTAGATCCCCTAGCACCCATGTAAAGGCAGATGCACAAAGTGACGCATGTGTCTGAAGTTCGTTTGCGGTGGCAAGAGGTCTTGCTGTGCCCACACCTGCTCTCTCTGTCTCTCATAAATAAATAAATAAAAAGTTTGTAAAAAATCTCATTCTTTATCCTATGTCTGTGAATGTATGACATGAGAAAAATATTTTATAGATTATATTAAGATGATTTATTTATTATACATTATTATATTGTTATTAGGTTGGTCAGAAAGTTTGTTTCTTTTTAACTTAAAAAAATTTTGCTTTTGGTTTTTCAAGGTCTCTCACTCTAGCACAGGCTGACCTGGAATTCACTCTGTAATATTAGGGTGGCCTCGAACTCATGGCAATCCTCCAACCTCTGCCTTCCTAGTACTGGGATTAAAGGCGTGCACCACCACACCTGGAAATTTTTAAAAAATATTTTATGAGAGAGAGAGAGGGAGAATGGGTGTTCCAAGGTCTCTAGCCAGTGCAAACAAACTCCAGATTGCATGTGCGCCACTTTGTGCATACTGGGGAATCAAACTCAGGTCCTTGGGCTTTGTAGACAAGTGCCTTCCTTAACTGATGAGCCATCTCTCCAGCCCCAGGAATTTTTTTGTAAATAATTGAGTGTGGTGGTGGCTTGATTCAGGTGTCACCCACAAACTTAAGTGTTCTGAATGCTAGCTTTCCAGCTGATGGAGATTTAGGAATTAACGCCTCCTGGAGGGAGTGTATTGTTGGGGGTGGGCTTATAGGCTTTATAGCCAGTTTCCCCATACCAGTGTTTGGCATACCCTCCTGTTGCTGTTGTCCACCTTATGTGGGCCAGGGGGTGATGTCCACCCTCTGCTCATGCCATCGTTTTCTCCTGCCATTGTGGGGTTTCCCCTCGAGCCTGTAAGCCAAAAAGAAACCTCTTTTTCCCAGAAGTTGCTCTTGGTTGGGTGATTTCTACCAGCAATGTGAACTGACTGCAACAGTAAAGTGGTACCGAGGAGTGGGATTGCTGCTAGACACCTGACTGTGTGGCTTTGGCCTTTTGGAGCTGATTTTCAAGAGGAATATGGAAGGATTTGAAACCTTGGCCTAAGAGATGCCTTGCAGTGCTGTAAGTACAGCTTGATGGACTATTCTGGTCAGAGTTGAGAGACCTGAATTCTGTAAGAACCATGGACTGTGAGGTTTGGCTTATGAGGATGAGAAAGAGCTTTGCCTAGACTGGGCTAGCAGTTTGTGTGAGAAGCTTGCTGTTATGCCCATGTACTGAGAAGTTGTGCAGGGTTGCTTTACATAGAAATGAACTGGTGTGAGCAGAGGAATATGACATAGAAAAAATGAAATCTTTGGGCCTAAACTGCTGCCCATTCAGCTGTAAATTGTTTGAGAGATTACAACCATTGAGACTGGGTCAGCTGACCTGCATTGGGGCAACAGGAAGAATGTAGACTCTTTTGAAAGGGCCTGAGTGCTCAAGGAGTGTCTTGTTCTTCAAAGTCTGTTTTATTTCCCCCAGATTAACAAGTTGGCACTCTACCTGGTATTACAGAGTATAAAAATGCAGGAAAGAGGGTCACTGAGTTTGCAACACGGTCTTGTGTTTTGGAATTGGCCATGGACGGTGTGAAGCAGGTTTGCTGGATGTCTATGTGGAGACCCCATGGAGACTTGAGGATGAACCATGGATTGCAGTGGAGACCCATTGGAGATGCTGGGACCACGAGATGGCTGCTAAGGAAAGCTGTCGGTCTGGATGAAGTTTTCCAGGACCGTGAGTAGCTTAGATGGAGGGGTGGAATTGGAATACCAGAGACTTGTTGCTGGTTAGAATTATCAGACTTGAAGCTACAGAGTTTGATGTTTGTCCTGGTTGTTTTAAGTCTTGTATTAGCTGAATGTTTCTTTGCTATGCCCAATGCCATCTTTTGCAGTGTGAATGCTTATTCTGTGCCATTATGGGTTTTGGGGGTTATTTTTTGGTATTATGGCTCAGTTAAAAGATATTGGACTACAGAGATGTATGAACATCATTGAAATTGATAAAAATTATGGGGTTTTAAAGTTGGATGAATGCATTGCATTTTATATCACATATGGTTATCAGTTTATGGGGCCAGGGACAGAATGTGGTGGTTTGTTTCCGGTGTCCCCTATAAACTTAGGCATTCTGAATGCTAGGTTCCCAGCTGATGGAGATTTAGGAATTAATGTCTCCTGGAGGCAGGGGCGGGCTTGTGGGTGTTATAGCCAGTTTCCTCTTGCCAGTGCTTGGCACACTCTCCTGTTGCTGTTGTCCACCTTATGTTGGCCATGGGGTGATGTCCACCCTCTGCTCATGCCATCGTTGAGCTTCCCCTCGAGGCTGTAAGCCAAAATAAACCTCTTTTCCCCAGATGCTGCTCTTGGTTGGGTGATTTCTACCAGCAATGCAAACCTGACTGCGACATTGGATGAGAAAGGACACCAGGTATTGTGGCACATGTCTGTAATCCCAGCACTCATCAGGCTAAGGTAAGAGGATGACCATGAGTCTGAGCCCAGCCTGGACCACACGTTACAGGTTCTTAGAAAGATTTGCTTAGGGAATGAGGTATTTTAATTCCCTTTGCCATTACACAGTGGCACACATTCCTCTTCATACACTTTATTTATTTATTTGAAGGGGGGGAGGATATGAATGGGCACACCAGGGCCTCCTGCCACTACAAATGAACTCCAGATGCATGCACCCCTTTGTGCATCTGGCTTTACATGGATACTGGGGAATCCAACCCAGGCCATCAGGCTTTGCAAGCAAGCACCTTTAACCGCTGAATCATTTCTCCAGTCCTGCTCTTCATAAATGGCTGCTATTAGAGATGACATAGTGTTTTCTCCATCTGAAATTTTCTTTTCTTCATTAGAAGTACCTTCTTTAAAAAAATTTTTTTTTGTTTATTTATTTGAAAGCGACAGACAGAGAGAGAGAAAGAGGCAGAGAGAGGAGAGTGGGTGCACCAGGGCTTCCAGCCACTGCAAACGAACTCCAGACACGTGCGCCCCCCCTTGCGCATCTGGCTAAAGTGGGTCCTGGGGAATCAAGTCTTGAACTGGAGTCCTTAGGCTTCACAGGCAAGCGCTTAACTGCTAAGCCACCTCCTCAGTCCCCCCCCCCCTTTTTTTTGAAGTAGGGTCTCGCCCATTGCCTCAAGTAGTATGTATGTGTGTATATGGAGAGAGAGAGAAAGAGAGAGAGAGGGAGGGAGAGAGAATGGTAATTCCATGGTCTTCAGTTACAACAAACACACTCCAGACACATGCACTGCAATGTGCATCTGGTTTACATGGGTACTGGGGTACTGAACTTCGGTCGTTAGGCTTTGCAGGCAAGTGCCTGAACCACTAAGCCATCTCTCCACCCCCGGGTATTTTCTTCCTTTTCTATTTTAGAGAGAGAGGGAGAATTGGGTTGCCAGGGCCTCAACCACTGTAACAGAACTACAGACACTTGCACCACCTGGTGGGCATGTGCGACCTTGCGTTTGCCTCACCTTTGTGTGTCCGGCTTATGTGGGACCTGGAGAGTGGAACATGGGTCTTTAGGCTTCTTAGGCAAGCGCCTTAACCAATGAGCCATCTCTCCAGCCCCAGATATTTTTTCTTTTAATGAAGCTTACGCTTCCTGCTTAAGTCCCTGGCAGCCTGGCTGGGGGAGGAGTCACTGGGGAGGCAGATCCTGGAGGTAAGGCTGAAGATGTGGTTTTGGGGGTGGGTGGGTGGGTCTTGATTCCAGACCAAAGGTGTGAGGAGAGCAGTTTGAGAGCTGGCCATGCTGGCTCGGGGTGCCGTCTGTCCGCTTGGACCTGTGAAAGGAGTCCGCATCTGTTGCCAGTAATGGAATTTCCTGTGGACTGTGTGAAGTAAATTCCTTCCTCCCATAAACCGTGTCTGGTGGATGTTCACCCCAGCAATGTGCAGCCGACCACAACAGTCCCTCGCCATTTGTGTCACAGGGGAACATTGACCCAGGACCCAGAGTCATGACTGAGCACCTGGCAGCTGTGGTGGCATGGGAAGGTCCAGCCTTGAGAGGTAAAGGAAGGGCCAGTGGCATGGGCAGGGCACTAGGGAGCTGTGTGCCTCTCCAGTGTCCCTGAACATGGCGTCCCCGTCACGGCCAGACCCTTTGCTCAGCTCAGCGTGCGACAGTAGTCATGTGGCAGGAGACCCCCCCTCCATGTTCACGGGCGCGCTGTCTTGGCTGGTCCCAGGCACTCTTATCTCAACACATGCGGACGCTGTGCACAATTCTGGAGACATGGAGGTGTCCAGGCTACGGTAAGCTCCCCCTGTGACGTCACTAAGGCCAAGCTCAGACCCGGGTTGGGGCGAGCCCCCTGTCCTGCAGGAGAAGAACGACCACCAGACGAAGATCCTTCTTGATCACACTTTATTGGAGAGCCTCTTGGTTAACAGGAAAGCTGATGGCGAGGGGCGCAGGAGTGTAGCTGCTTTTATAGGGCAGAATACTACGGGGCGCCTGCTGATTGGCTGCCACAGGCTCACCCGCCCACAGGAGCCACGGGATAGGCTCGGGACAAGGTGCGTCAAGCGCATGCGCAACCTCAAGCGAGGTTGGCGCCAAGGCGCTGCCTAAATAAGGAATTGATTACCTCGCGCTGAGCAATGTCTCCCTCGTAGGCAGAGCTGCGGCTCTGCTGTGTGGGGGGCACGAGGACAGGGGCCAGGAGTGGGTCCCTGGTCATGCCCAGATTATCCACGAGGGAGATTGGAGGACGCATCCCGGGTCTGCAGGCAGCAAGGGAGCAGCTGACAGAATGACAGAATGAGCAGGATCCTTGGCAGTTCTGGGACGGGAGAGAAAAAGACCCAGAATCACAGGATGAGTTCTTCCTCCTGCACTGCCCATCCTGGGGTGGGGTCACCTTGGGGGAAGCCGTGGTACCTTCCAGTCCTTGTGAGAGGGGACAAGATACAGGGTGGACCCCAGAGCCACGCCAGCTAGGACCCCAGTCACGATGCCCACCACAGTCCCCGCCAGGAGGCCTGAGGGGGTCTCCTGATGCTACAAAAAGAGAAACGGGAAGAAAGACCAGGTGGGCATCAGGGAAACCACAAAGGGCCCAGCGGGGTGGGGCCACGTGAAGGCCAAAGGACACAGGGCTGAGGGCCCAGTGAGACCTGATGATGTCATCACTGTGCTTCCCCCCCCCCCCAACCCCGTTGGCTGTGGCTTCTTGACTGTGTGGAAACCCGAGTCTTCCTCTAGACGTCCATCCTCCCGCACATAGCCCGTGCCATGTCCCATCATGTCTCTCTCTTCCTCTGCGTCTTTTCCATCTTTGACGGCATTGGGGGCAGGTCTCAACCATCATCCTGAAGCTCGTTTTGATAATGCGAGGAGCTGACTAATTTCAGGAGCATTCTATGTGTTACTCACCCTGTGAATCCCTTCACCCATGTCTCATCTGATCTGACTTTCTCCAAGAAGAGAGGTGGTGCCACCCCACTTTGCTGATTTAGAACTCGATGTATGCGTACTAATTCAGCCAACACAGCTCTCCGAGCCTGCGGAGGACGCAGGGCTCACCTCCTCCCCCTGTCTCAGCATCTAACACCAACCTTGTCAAGGGATTGAGTCGATGGAACCTCAGCTCTGTGCAAGATGCCAGGCCTGGGGCTGTGGTCCCAGTCATCCACCTATTAAACAGCCTCGCAACACAAACAAGATGCAAGTTTCTGTAAGAATTATACAGAAGGGGGAACTGAGGCACATCTTGTTGGGGGGGTCCCATGCAAAGTCCTACGTGGGGCTCACATCAGAACCCAACAACAAGGCAATGAATCCTGATTTCTATACACATTTTCTCCAGGTATTGTGGATGCCCTGTCCTCACTCACTGTGCCATTTTACTTTTCTTTCTTTCTTTCTTTCTTTCTTTTTTTTTTTTTGGTTTTTCGAGGTAGGGTCTCACTCTGGTACAAGCTGACCTGGAATTCACTATGTAGTCTCAGGGTGGCCTCGAACTCACGGTGATCCTCCCACCTCTGCCTCCCGAGTGCTGGGATTAAAGGCGTGTGCGCCACCACGCCCAGCCTTTTTTTTTTTTTTTTTTTTAATAACACAAAACAGCAGATGTTCAAGCAAGGGTCTGAAATAGGCTGAATGTCACCTACAGATCCCAGCCAGCCGCAGGGTGTCACTCTTGCTGGAGTTCAGTGTTGGAGACCTCACACTGGCACCCCCCGGGCACTCTCCTCGCCCCTCACAGGGCCAATGAGGACACCACTCATACTGAGGGGTTTCACCCTGTCCGTGAGCGGCAGATATGTTTGCTATGAAAGATCCGCTGGATGGAGAGTCCACTGCAACTGGAGAGGCATGCAAACCCCACAGCATCCTACTGGGCACGGAGCTGTCGGTGGCTTGGATGGAGGGCGGGGGTCACTGGATCTGTGGGCACACAGAATGGGATGGAGTTAGAGTGGGCCTGTGTCTGAGCCATGCTCCTTCCTCAGAGACCACAGGGCCACAGTGAGCTGTGTGAGGCAGCCCAGAGAATGACCTTGACAATCTGCAAAGATGGTGTGTCACGCTTTAGATGACTGTAAGCACAGGGCTGCATATTGTTTTCATAACCCCATAGAGACCGTTGAATGGGCCCCTGGACATGCCGGCATGATTCACAAAGAACTCTCTGGTCAGTCCATGAATCCATGAACTTGAGCATAAGGTGGATCTGTTTTTACTACTGGGCTGTGGTCAGGCATCTCCCACAGGTATTTAGTGATGGCATTAGTGGACTGTGATCTGTAACAATGGAAGATCTGAGCAAGGTGAACGCGAACAGAGCAGAGACCCATTACTCACAGTGGTGCACCCTGGGAAGTCCATGATCCAGGGCCGCATCCGATTAGGATCCTGGAGCTGCACTGTGATGGAGCCAAATCCTAATAAGACCTACTAAGAAAGAGAGGAAAATCCCTCTCTGCTCTCCTGTGCATCTCCCGTCCTCCAATGAGCGTCCCTCTCTGCTCTCCTGTGCATCTCCCGTCCTCCAATGAGCGTCCCTCTCTGCTCTCCTGTGCATCTCCCGTCCTCCAATGAGCGTCCCTCTCTGCGCTCCTGTGCATCTCCCGTCCTCCAATGAGCGTCCCTCTCTGCTCTCCTGTGCATCTCCCGTCCTCCAATGAGCGTCCCTCTCTGCTCTCCTGTGCATCTCCCGTCCTCCAATGAGCGTCCCTCTCTGCTCTCCTGTGCATCTCCCGTCCTCCAGGTTGGCAAGGTTGATGGTGATTTTGCAGCCAGAGAGGAAGAAAAGGAGAGAAATGCCCTGGATGATAAAGACGCCCTCCACAAGTCCCCTCCCTGCCTTGCCTTGCTTCCCTATCCACCAAAGCCCTTCGTGGGCTTGAGTTCTCCAAGAGAGGGCGAGGCGGAGTCCCACAGTAGCCCAGAGTGACCCGCAACCCACTGTATCCCGGGCTGACCTCAGACTCACAGCGAATGAACCTCCTACCTCAGCCTCCCCAGTGCTGGGACTGTAGGCGTGAGCCACCGGCTTCCAAATGCCGCTTCCAGGACAGCAGCCCCTCTGCCTCCCAGGGTGCTGGCCTTTGAATTGCTTCCTCCCCACTGACTCATCTCCTGAACGCTGGGATTTTGTTGTTTATTTTATTTTATTTTATTTTATTTTATTTTATTTTATTTTATTTTATTTTATTTTATTATTTGAGATAGGGTCTCTCTCTCTAGCCCAGGCTGGCCTAGAATTTCCTCTGTAGTCTCACGATAGCCTTGAACTCATTGCGATCCTCCTATCTCTGCCTTCCCAGTGCTGGGAAGAAACCCTACCTCAAAAAAAAAAAAAAGATAGGATCTATATTCTAATACTTCCTTCTTTGTGAGCAGCCCAGAATTTTATTTCTTAATTCATCTGGCAACAGATCAGTCATTTGCAATAGATTTTTATAGTCTCCTAACCTGTGTGACCTGGTTACACAAATCCAGTGGGGCAAAAACCTGACTTCCTGTAGGAGGAAACCATCCCCCCAGGCCGCCTGGGAAGGAGTAAGTCTGAAGAAGTGACCATCACAGCGTTCACTGTCGTTGGTATTCATGCTCTAGGGCGGAGAGCTGGCTTAGCAGTTAAGGTGTTTGCCTGCAAAGCCAAAGGACTCAGGTTCGACTCTCCAGGACCCATGTAAAGCCAGCTGCACAGGGTGGGCATGCATCTGGAGTTCGTTTGCAGTGGCTAAAGACCCTAATGTGCCCATGCTCTCTCTATCTACCTCTCTCTCTCAAATAAATAAATAAAATATACAAAAATTAAAAAAAAAAAACAAAACACCTTAGGGCTGTGAAGGCACTTGCCTGCAAAGCCTAAGGACCCAGGTTGAACTCCCCCATACCCACATAGGCCAGATACACAAGGCTCAGGCATGCCCATTCTCATTCTCTCTCTCATAAATAAATAAAATATTAGCCGAGTAAGGTGGCACATGTCTTTAATCCTAGCACTTGGGAAGCAGAGGTAGGAGGAGTGTTGTGATTTTGAGGCCAGCCTGAGACTACATAGTGAATTCCAGGTCAGCCTGAGCTACAGTGAAACCCTACCTTGAAAAACCAAAAAAAAAAAAAAAAAAAAAAAAAAGCCAAAAAAATTTATAAGTTAATTAAAATTAAAATCAAAAGAGAAAATGTGCTGGAGAAGATGGCTTGGCTGTTAAGGCACATGCCTGTGAAGCCTAAGAAACCAGGTTTGATTCTCCAGGTCCCACATAAGCCAGATACACATGGTGGTGCATGTATCTGGAGTTCGTTTGCAGTGGTTAGAGGCCCTGGTATGCCCATTCTCTCTCTCTCTCTTTCCCTCCCTCTCTCTGTCTCAAATAAATAAAATAACTTAAAAAAATTTTTTTGTTCATTTTTATTTATTTATTTGAGAGTGACAGAGGCAGAAAGAGGCAGATAGAGAGAGAGGGAGAGAGAGAGAGAGAGAGAGAGAGAGAGAGAGAGAGAGAGAGAGAATGAGCGCTCCAGGGCCTCCAGCCACTGCAAACGAACTCCAGATGCGTGCGCCTCCTTGTGCATCTGGCTAACGTGGGTCCTGGAGAATTGAGCCTTGAACCGGGGTCCTTAGGCTTCACAGGCAAGCACTTAACCACTAAGCCATCTCTCCAGCCCCAAAATAACTTTTAATAAAGGGAAAAAAAGCTTTAAAAATGACCATGCTCTTACTGTGAAGTTGAGACTCACAGACACGACCTTGTACCTCTACTTCCGTGTGCCGCCTTGGGATCGGGCCTGTGTCCAGCCCTGGAGTGGACAGGCCACAGCTCACCCACACCCCAGCCGTGTGAACACATCACACGCCACACCTGTCTGTTCTCTGGATCATTGACTTTGCCCAGTGGGAGCTCCTCACCAGACAGACTAGTGACATCCTTGTCATTCCCTCAACCCAGGGGCCGGCCTTGGTCACTAGGGATTCCAAATGGTGGCCATGTCTCACCTTATCAACTCTGGTGACAGCGAGTGCTGAGAAGAAAGAAATATAGCGACCCAGTCAAAAGGAAAAGTGTTTGTCAGCTATAGAAAAGAACTGATGGATGACAGGGGCCAGACGTAGTTTATTTATAAGAAATCCTAGAAAGATAAAACTTATGTCCAAAAACCAGGTCAGCGCCAAGGGACAAGGGTTTTCAATGAAACTATTTGGATGTGATAGAAATATTCTCTTATTATTTTCTTGTTTTATAAAAAAATATTTATTTATGGGCTAGAGGGATGGCTTAGTGGTTAAGGCATTTGCCTGCAAAGCCAAAGGACCCAGGTTTGATTCCCCAGGACCCACGTTATCCAGATGCACAAGGGGGTGCAAGTGTCTGGAGTTCATTTGCAGTGGCTGGAGGCCCTGGCACACCCACTTTCTCTCTCTCTCTGCCTCTTTCTCTCTCTAAAATAAATAAATAATAAAATATGGTTTAAAAAATAAAATATTCTTAAAAATATTTATTTATTAATTAGAAGGGAGGCATAGCAGGACTTTCTGCCACTACAGATGAAGTTGATATATGCACCACTTTGTGGGTCTGGTATTACATGGGTACCGGGAATTGAACCTGAGCCTTCAGGCTTCACAAGCAAATACCTTTAACCTCTGAGCCATCCGTCACACCCTTGTTTATTTTGAGACAGGGACTCACCATATTGCCAAGGCTGGCCTGGAAATCAAGATCCTCTAATCTCAGTCTCTCAGGTGCTGGGGTTGGGGGTGTATCCCACTACACCCTTATGTAATTAGGTAGAGGCTACACAGTCATATGCATTTGTCTTTCTTTTTTTCTTTTCACAATTTTTATTAACATTTTCCATGATTATAAAAAATATCCCATGGTAATACCCTCCCTACCCCCCGACACTTTCCCCTTTGAAATTCCATTCTCCATCATATTACCTCCCATCTCAATCATTGTACTTACATATATACAATACCAACCTATTAAGTACCCTCCTTCCTTCCTTTCTCTTCCCATTATATCTCCTTTTTCACTTACTGGCCTCTGCTACTAAGTATTATCATTCTCACGCAGAAGCCCAATCATCTGTAGCTAGGATCCACATATGAGGGAGAACATGTGGCACTTGGCACTTGGGTTACCTCACTTAGTATAATCCTTTCCAGATCCATCCATTTTTCTGCAAATTTCATAACTTCATTTTTCTTTACCACTGAGTAGAACTCCATTGTATAAATGTGCCACATCTTCATTATCCACTCATTTATCCACTCATTTAGGCTGGTTCCATTTCCCAGCTATTATAAATTGAGCAGCAATAAACATGGTTGAGCACGTACTTCTAAGGAAATGAGATGAGTCCTTTGGATATATGCCTAGGAGTGCTATAGCTGGGTCATATGGTAGATCACTCTTTATATGTTTTAGGAACCTCCACACTGATTTCCACAATGGCTGGACCAGATTGCATTCCCACCAGCGTAGAAGAGTTCCTCTTTTTCCACATCCCCGCCAACATTTATGATCATTTGTTTTCATGATGGTGGCCAATCTGACAGGAGTGAGATGGAATCTCAATGTAGTTTTAATCTGCATTTCCCTGATGACTAGTGACGTAGAACATTTTTTTAGATGCTTATATGCCATTCGTATTTCTTCCTTTGAGAACTCTCTATTTAGCTCCATAGCCCATTTTTTGATTGGCTTGTTTGATTCCTTATTATTTAACTTTTTGAGTTCTTTGTATATCCTAGATATTAATCCTCTACCAGATATAGTCCTGCAGGCAGACTAATTTTTTTTATTACTTTTCTACTTTTATTTTATTTTTTTCATTTTTCCTAACCCTTCCTTTCTCTTCCCTTTATGTCTCCTTTTTAACTTACTGGCCTCTGCTACTAAGTATTTTCATTCTCACGCAGAAGACCAATCAAGAAATCAAGATTCTCTTATCTCATTCTCTCAGGTGCTGGGGTTGGGGGGTGTATCCCACCACACCCTTATGTAATTAGGTAGAGGCTACACAGTCATATGCATTTGTCTTTTTTTTTTTTATCTGATAAAAGGAAATTTATTGGGTTAGTTTGTGATAGTCTGAGAATAGCAATCTGCAGGTAGCTGCTCTATGTGGCTGATGTCTTGGCAGTCCCCATTAGGCACTGAAGGCCTGGAGCCTTCCAGGAGGGCCACTGATCTTCAGTCCATGCTGGAAGGCAGAGGAAACTTCGTTCCAATGCCGAGGAAATATAGCCGAGGAAGTATAGCTGAACAGGATAGATGCTTTCACCAGGGGTAGCACAGGCAGCCGCATTTGTCTTTTTAAAATTTTTTTTTGTTTATTCTTACTTATTTATTTGAGAGCGACAGAGAGAGAGAGAGATTGGGAGAGAATGGGCACACCAGGGCTTCCAGCCACTGCAGAGGAACTCCAGATGCGTGCGCCCCCTTGTGCATCTGGCTAATGTGGGTCCTGGGGAATCGAGCCTCGAACCGGGATCCTTAGGCTTCACAGGCAAGCGTTTAACTGCTAAGCCATCTCTCCAGCCCCTCTTTTTAGTTTTTTGAGGTAGGGTCTCACTCTAGCCCAAGCTGACCTGGAATTCACTATGGAGTCTCAGGGTGGCCTTGAACTCACGGTGATCCTCCTACCTCTGCCTCCCAAGCGCTGGGATTAAAGGCATGCGCCACCATGCCCAGGCGACCTCTTTTTTTCGTTTAATGTACACTTGTAGTCATTTTATTTTCATTTTTGCATGAAAAGTATACCTCAATAAAATTGACAATATGTGCTTTCAGCTTATATTTGAATTTCCCTGATGGTCTCACGGTCTTTATCAGTGCAATAAACTCAATATTAGTTTACCGCACTAACAAAGATAGGAAGAGTGACAGATGTGTGACAAATTTAACTTTTCGAAAACAAAATAAATAACTACGGGCAGCTCAAGCAGATACATTCTTTTTTTCAGGTTGCTAGAGCAAGCACCTAGCAAAAACCAACCTAAGGAAAAAACAAGGGCTTGCTGAAGCCCACTGCTTGACAGCAGAGTCCAGCCCGGAGGTGAAGTCCTGGCGGGACTCAGGAAGCAGGGGGAAGAAGAGACAAACGCCAGCGCGTAGCTCGTTTTCTCCTAATTCCGTCCAGCTCTAGCCCAGGGAACGGTGTCACCCACAGTTAGAGTGGGTGTCCCCCCCCCCCACTACAATTTGCCTGATCCTGAAAAGCCTTCACACACATGTCTAAGAAGCTGTTTCCGTGGCCATTCTAAATCCCGTACCTCATCGAACGGAGTTTCCACAATTTAACAAAAGTCCTGTTTTGTTGTTGCTTTGTTGTTTTATTTTTCTCGTTCTCTTACACTGTGTCTACTTGGCAGAGTATGCACTTGAAGGAAGGCACCATCTGCTTTCTTCAGATACATAGACTGAGACAAACAGAGGCTCCGCCACAATCCATGGGTGGATCCAGGACTGTCCAAATGAAAACGTCCAGTCCCAGAGTGGTTGGAATCTCCGGATAATGCCCTTCTTGTCAAGCATGCCCCACTGCTGGGAACTAGCCACACGCTGGAAAACAGGGCGGGGGAGCTGGGCAATGCAGTCCCCTGCAGGGTGGTCCACTGGTTAGCAGCCCTGGGAGTGCACCATGGGCTTGTGTGTATGAAGGGGAGAGGGCTGCTGGGAACGGAACTCAGTGCCTTGGACAGGATAGGCAAACACTGCCAAAGATCCCCACCCACAGCCCCAACTGTGGATCCTAGACAAGTGCTCTACCACTGAGCCACGCCCCCAGCCCCTCACTATGGACTCTAGACAAGTGTTCTACCTCTGAGCCACGCCCCCAGCCCCTCACTGTGGATTCTAGACAAGTGCTCTCCCTCTGAGCCACGCCCCCAGCCCCTCACTGTGGATCTAGACAAGTGCTCTACCTCTGAGCCACGCCCCAGCCCCTCACTGTGGACTCTAGACAAGTGCTCTACCTCTGAGCCACGGCCCCAGCCCCTCACTGTGGACTCTAGACAAGTGCTCTACCTCTGAGCCACGCCCCCAGCCCCTCACTGTGGACTCTAGACAAGTGCTCTACCTCTGAGCCACGCCCCCAGCCCCTCACTGTAGGTTCTAGACAAGTGCTCTACCTCTGAGCCACGGCCCCAGCCCCTCACTGTGGATCCTAGACAAGGGATCTACCTCTCGCCACGCCCCCAGCCCATCACTGTGGATCTAGAAAAGTGCTCTACCTCTGAGCCACGCCCCCAGCCCCTCACTGTGGACTCTAGACAAGTGCTCTACCTCGGAGCCACGCCCCCAGCCCCTCACTGTGGATCCTAGACAAGTGCTCTATCTCTGAGCCACAGCCCCAGCCCCTCACTGTGGGTTCTAGACAAGTGCTCTACCTCTGAGCCACGCCCCCAGCCCCTCACTGTGGATCTAGACAATTGCTCTACCTCTGAGCCACGCCACCAGCCCCTCACTGTGGATTCTAGACAAGTGCTCTCCCTCTGAGCCACGCCACCAGCCCCTCACTGTGGATCCTACACAAGTGCTCTACCTCTGAGCCACGCCCCCAGCCCCTCACTGTGGATCTAGACAAGTGATCTACCTCTGAGCCACGCCCCCAGCCCCTCACTGTGGATCTAGACAAGTGCTCTACCTCTGAGCCACGCCCCCAGCCCCTCACTGTGGACTCTAGACAAGTGCTCTACCTCTGAGCCACGCCCCCAGCCCCTCACTGTAGGTTCTAGACAAGTGCTCTACCTCTGAGCCACGCCCCCAGCCCCTCACTGTGGATCCTAGACAAGGGCTCTACCTCTGAGCCACGCCCCCAGCCCCTCACTGTGGATCCTAGACAAGGGCTCTACCTCTGAGCCACGCCCCCAGCCCCTCACTGTGGACCCTAGACAAGTGCTCTACCTCTGAGCCACGTCCCCAGCCCCTCACTGTGGACTCTAGACAAGTGCTCTACCTCTGAGCCACACCCCCAGCCCCTCACTGTGGATCTAGACAAGTGCTCTACCTCTGAGCCACGCCCCCAGCCCCTCACTGTGGATTCTGGACAAGTGCTCTACCTCTGAGCCACGCCCCCAGCCCCTCACTGTGGATCCTAGACAAGTGCTCTACCTCTGAGCCACGCCCCCAGCCCCTCACTGTGGACTCTAGACAAGTGCTCTACCTCTGAGCCACGCCCCCAGCCCCTCACTGTGGATCCTAGACAAGTGCTCTACCTCTGAGCCACGCCCCCAGCCCCTCACTGTGGATCCTAGACAAGGGCTCTACCTCTGAGCCACGCCCCCAGCCCCTCACTGTGGACCCTAGACAAGTGCTCTACCTCTGAGCCACGTCCCCAGCCCCTCACTGTGGACTCTAGACAAGTGCTCTACCTCTGAGCCACGCCCCCAGCCCCTCACTGTGGATTCTAGACAAGTGCTCTACCTCTGAGCCACGACCCCAGCCCCTCACTGTGGATTCTAGACAAGTGCTCTACCTCTGAGCCACGCCCCCAGCCCCTCACTGTGGATCCTAGACAAGTGCTCTACCTCTGAGCCACGCCCCCAGCCCCTCACTGTGGATCCTAGACAAGGGCTCTACCTCTGAGCCACGCCCCCAGCCCCTCACTGTGGACTCTAGAAAAGTGCTCTACCTCTGAGCCACGCCCCCAGCCCCTCACTGTGGACTCTAGACAAGTGCTCTACCTCTGAGCCACGCCCCCAGCCCCTCACTGTGGATTCTGGACAAGGGCTCTACCTCTCAGCTACTGTCCTATCTCACTCCTTGTTAACTCAATCCGATGGCTTGGATGGGCTTGCAAAACCCAATTTTGAAAGTCAAGTAATTTGGGGTCCTAGTTATTGAACCTGTTAACCTGAATTTAGAGGTGATGGCTGGGTATGGTGGCACTTGTCAGTCCATACTCAGCCGACTCCTGTTGGAGTGGTGTCTTGAGTTCAAGGCCAGTCTAGGCTACACAGCAAGTATTATATTATCCAAATATTATATTATCCAAAACTAAATAGCAAGACTGCTTCCAAAGAAGTGAACAATAAGGGCTGAAGAAAGGGTTCAGCACTTAAAGGTGCTTAGTAGCAAAGCCTGATGGCCCAGATTCAATTCCCTAGCACCTACGTAAAGCCAGATGCACGAAGTGGCACATGTATCTGGAGTTCATTTTCAGTGGCAAGAGGCCCTGACATACCCATTTCTTTTCTCTCTCTCTTCTTGCAAATTAGTAAAAATATATTTTTTAAACTTTTATTTATTTATTTGAGAGTGACAGAGAGAGAGAGAAAAAGGCAGATAGAGAGAGAGAATGGGTGCGCCAGGGCCTCCACCCACTGCAAACAAACTCCAGATGTGTGCGCCCCCTTGTGCATCTGGCTAATGTGGGTCCTGTGGAATCGAGCCTCAAACCAGGGTTCTTAGGCTTCACAGGCAAGGGCTTAACCGCTAAGCCATCTCTCCAGCTCAATAAGTAAAAATATTTTTAAAGTGAGTACTAATAATAAAATATAATCAGATGAGAGAGAAACACACAAGAAAATTAGTTCACATTTGTAGATGCTGCTTTTCTCAAAAACTTGTTTCTAGAAAAGCATCCCTCTCATGTATTTGCTGCCAAGAAAATGTTGCATTGTGAAGGAATATCTTAATTCTCTATGAAGATCCACCTTTTGCTCTCTGTTCCCATCCGTAGCTCAGCTCCTTCCCAAGTAGCAGGGAAGTGTGGACCCCTGGGCTGTGAGGGAAAAGACCAGAATCAAAAGGCAGAATCTGGTGAAAGAGATGGCTTACTGGTTAAGGCGCTTGCCTATGAAGCCAAAGGGCTTGTGTTCAATTCCTCAGGACCCACATAAGGCAGATGCACAAGGTGGATCATGTGTCTGGCATTTGTAGTGTCTGGAGGCTCAGGGGTGCCTATTCTCTCTGCCTGTCTATCTCTGTGTGTGTGTGTGTGTGTGTGTTTCTCTCTCAAATAAATTTTAAAAAGATAAAAGGAGGCTGGGGCGTGGACTCTGGAGCCTTAGAGAGGAGGGGCCACCCAGATTCCCTACAGTCCCTTCTACTAGATGCCTAGTGGGTGGGGCCCAAGATTCATAGAGCAAGGTCTCTCCTCCCTGTTTCCTGGGCTACCTTGGGTATGAGGTAATAAAAGGACTGTGTTTCTTGATGAAAGAGCACAGGGGACTTGCAGCTGGGGACTGGCCATGAATCCTACCCCACTGCTGACCCTGCTGGGGCTAACCACTTTGCTGCCCTGTAAGTGAGCGCCTTCACCGGCAAACGGGTGTGTGTCCTGGGAGGCTGAACCTGGAGACCCGCTAAGATGGAACCTTTCCCCTTGTCTCAGGTGTGCCAGCCCTGACCTGCCAGTCAAGAACGACGCAGACCATGAAGACTGTGTCAGAGCTGCCCTTTAAGTGGACCGCCGGCAGGAGAAGATGTCAGGCGGGTGAGGGCTGCCAAGACACCCTGATGCTCATAGCGAATGGTGAGAAGGGAACCCCCCCCCCCAGGGCTGGCTCAGAGACCCGCCCCTTCCCCTCAGCCCTTGCCACCCAAAAGCATCCCATTTCCTGCGGAGCCCCCCCCCCCGCCCCCGCTTCACCTCATCAGCAGGCGTATAACCCTCCTGAGCCCAGCCCCCTCCTTTCCCGTATCTCATCCACCTCCCTCCAGGTCTCTGGAGTCCTGACAGCCAGCTCCACTGGCTCTTCTTCTCCATCCAGGACCCCAAGTAAATGTGCTTGTTGTCAAAGACTGTACGACGGCCGAGGACCAAGAGGCCCTGGTCACCCAACACAGGGCAGGCCCGGGCCTGTCAGTGGTCTCTTATACTCACGTGTGCCGAAACAAGGACTTCTGCAACAGCATGCAAAGCACCGAGGTCCTGGGGACCTTGCCCACGCCCGCAGGTACCACGGGGAGGAGGGGCAAGGGACTGTCAAGAAGACCAAGGTGCTGCAGTGAGCACAGGAGCCTGTGTGTTTATAGACACTCCCTTGCCGGGTGGATAGCTCGCCAGCTCAGTGGCTCCATCCTGCCCCACTGCATCTTTGTTCCTCGTGGCTCTCGTGATATCTCAGTCTCTATCTATCTCTCCTCCTCCTCCTCTTTCTCTCTCTTTCCCTCCTTTGTGCTGTCCACAAGGCACCTCGGCTCCTGTCAGCTTTTACCAACATCCTGGGAACAGATACCTGAAAAACTCTTTATTGATTGATTTATTTTTCTGTTTGTCGAGGTAGGGTCTCACTCTAGCCCAGGCTGACCTAGAACTCACTCTGTAGTTCCAGGCTGGCCTCAAACTCATATCAATCCTCCTACCTCTGCCTCCCAGAGTGCTGGGATTAATGGCATGCACAGGCGTCCGGCTTTTCTTTTTCTTTTTCTTTTTAAATGTGTATGCATGCACTGTGTTTAAGGATGTACATGTAGGGCTGGAGAGATGGCTCAGTGGTTAAGGTGCTTGCCTCCAAAACCTAATGAACTGCATACGATGACCCACTAGCCATGAAAAGCCAGACACACATATGGCACAGGTATCTGGAGTTTGTTTGCAGGGACTAGAGGTTTTGCTTAACCCATTCTCCATCTCTCTCTCTCTCTCTCTCGCCTCTCTGCTTGCAAATAAAATAAACCGATTTTAAAGTGGGGTGCACAGGAACTTGCACATGCGTGTGTGTGTACGCATGCATGTGGAAGCCAGCGGACATGCTTGGTTGTCACCTCTGGAATGCCAGCCTCCTTTTGTGAGGCAGGGTCTGTCGTTGGCCCGAAGCCAACCTACTGGGCTGCACTGGTAGGCAGGTGAGCCTCAGAGGTGGGATTCCAGGCATTTGCCACCGCGCCCACATAGTGACAGGCATTCTGGGAATCTAGCTCAAAACACACACTTACTTCCTCACTTGAGTTCCCTCCCCATCCCTGGGGTTTTCTTTCCTTCACTGTTTTCATTTTTGTTTTCAAGACCAGGTCCCATGTAGCCCAGGCTGGCTGGCTTTGAAACAGGACATGTAGCCAAGGCTGACCTTGAACTCCTGATCTGCCCACCTCCACTTCCAGAGTGGGCTGGGATGGCAGCAGGTACCACCAGGCCCTACTGGGTGGGCTTGCTGACTTAACTTGAGCTTTCAGCTCCGTTGTCCCTGGTGCCTCGAAGCTGCCCTTTGCTCAGCTCTCCTCTGTGAAGCTTGGATTGCTTCATTGATGTTGAATTCAGAGTTTCTACATTTCCCCGACTAAGGCACACGGTACAGATAAGATCCCCACCACCACGCTGACCACGAACATCAGGCCACGAATGGCAATTCTCTGCTCAAAAGGAGCTCTTCAGCTCACAGCTTGTCTCGTTGGACAGTTCAGTAGACATTGAGGTTTTCACTCAAGGGTCCTTTCGATGGCAGCCACTCCCATGCTTTGGCGAGTCCACACCTCTATCCAGTCTCATAACACCCCCCATCCTTAGATGAGTCCACGCCTCTATCCAGTCTCAGAACACCCCCCCATCCTTAGATGAGTCCACACCTCTATCCAGTCTCAGAACACCCTTCCCCATCCTTAGATGAGTCCACGTCTCTATCCCGTCTCAGAACACCCCCCATCCTTAGATGAGTCCACGCCTCTATCCAGTCTCAGAACACCCTTCCCCATCCTTAGATGAGTCCACGTCTCTATCCAGTCTCAGAACACCCCCCATCCTTAGATGAGTCCACACCTCTATCCAGTCTCAGAACACCCCCCATCCTTAGATGAGTCCACGTCTCTATCCAGTCTCAGAACACCCCCCATCTTTGATGAGTCCACGCCTCTATCCAGTCTCAGAACACCCCCCATCCTTAGATGAGTCCACGTCTCTATCCAGTCTCAGAACACCCCCCATCCTTAGATGAGTCCACGTCTCTATCCAGTCTCAGAACACCCCCCATCTTTGATGAGTCCACGCCTCTATCCAGTCTCAGAACACCCCCCATCCTTAGATGAGTCCACGCCTCTATCCAGTCTCAGAACACCCCCCCCATCCTTAGATGAGTCCACGTCTCTACCCAGTCTCAGAACACCCCCCATCCTTAGATGAGTCCACGTCTCTATCCAGTCTCAGAACACCCCCCATCCTTAGACGAGTCCACGCCTCTATCCAGTCTCAGAACACCCCCCATCCTTAGACGAGTCCACGCCTCTATCCAGTCTCAGAACACCCCCCATCCTTAGACGAGTCCACGCCTCTATCCAGTCTCAGAACACCCCCCATCCTCAGACGAGTCCACGTCTCTATCCAGTCTCAGAACACCCCCCATCCTCAGACGAGTCCACGCCTCTATCCAGTCTCAGAACACCCCCCATCCTCAGACGAGTCCACGTCTCTATCCAGTCTCAGAACACCCCCCATCCTCAGACGAGTCCACGTCTCTATCCAGTCTCAGAACACCCCCCATCCTCAGATGAGTCCACGCCTCTATCCAGTCTCAGAACACCCCCCATCCTTAGATGAGTCCACGTCTCTATCCAGTCTCAGAACACCCCCCATCCTTAGACGAGTCCACGCCTCTATCCAGTCTCAGAACACCCCCCATCCTTAGACGAGTCCACGTCTCTATCCAGTCTCAGAACACCCCCCATCCTTAGACGAATCCACGCCTCTATCCAGTCTCAGAACACCCCCCATCCTTAGATGAATCCACGCCTCTATCCAGTCTCAGAACACCCCCCCATCCTTAGATGAGTCCACGTCTCTATCCAGTCTCAGAACACCCCCCATCCTTAGATGAGTCCACGCCTCTATCCAGTCTCAGAACACCCCCCATCCTTAGATGAGTCCACGCCTCTATCCAGTCTCAGAACACCCCCCATCCTTAGATGAGTCCACGTCTCTATCCAGTCTCAGAACACCCCCCATCCTTAGATGAGTCCACGTCTCTATCCAGTCTCAGAACACCCCCCCCATCCTTAGATGAGTCCACGCCTCTATCAAGTCTCAGAACACCCCCCATCCTTAGATGAGTCCACGTCTCTATCCAGTCTCAGAACACCCCCCATCCTTAGATGAGTCCACGTCTCTATCCAGTCTCAGAACACCCCCCATCCTTAGACGAGTCCACGTCTCTATCCAGTCTCAGAACACCCCCCATCCTTAGATGAGTCCACGTCTCTATCCAGTCTCAGAACACCCCCCATCCTTAGATGAGTCCACGCCTCTATCCAGTCTCAGAACACCCCCCCATCCTTAGATGAGTCCACGTCTCTATCCAGTCTCAGAACACCCCCCCCCATCCTTAGACGAGTCCACGTCTCTATCCAGTCTCAGAACACCCCCCATCCTTAGATGAGTCCATGTCTCTATCCAGTCTCAGAACACCCCCCCATCCTTAGATGAGTCCACGCCTCTATCCAGTCTCAGAACACCCCCCATCCTTAGATGAGTCCACGTCTCTATCCAGTCTCAGAACACCCCCCATCTTTGATGAGTCCACGCCTCTATCCAGTCTCAGAACACCCCCCATCCTTAGATGAGTCCACGCCTCTATCCAGTCTCAGAACACCCCCCCCCATCCTTAGATGAGTCCACGTCTCTACCCAGTCTCAGAACACCCCCCATCCTTAGATGAGTCCACGCCTCTATCCAGTCTCAGAACACCCCCCATCCTTAGATGAGTCCACGCCTCTATCCAGTCTCAGAACACCCCCCCCCATCCTTAGATGAGTCCACGTCTCTATCCAGTCTCAGAACACCCTCCATCCTTAGATGAGTCCACGCCTCTATCCAGTCTCAGAACACCCCCCCCATCCTTAGATGAGTCCACGTCTCTATCCAGTCTCAGAACACCCCCCATCCTAGGATGAGTCCACGCCTCTATCCAGTCTCAGAACACCCCCCATCCTTAGATGAGTCCACGCCTCTATCCAGTCTCAGAACACCCCCCATCCTTAGATGAGTCCACGTCTCTATCCAGTCTCAGAACACCCCCCCATCATTAGACGAGTCCACGTCTCTATCCAGTCTCAGAACACCCCCCCCATCCTTAGATGAGTCCACGTCTCTATCCAGTCTCAGAACACCCCCCATCCTTAGATGAGTCCACGTCTCTATCCAGTCTCAGAACACTCCCCATCCTTAGACGAGTCGACGTCTCTATCCAGTCTCAGAACACCCCCCATCCTTAGATGAGTCCACGTCTCTATCCAGTCTCAGAACACCCCCCATCCTTAGACGAGTCCACGTCTCTATCCAGTCTCAGAACACCCCCCATCCTTAGACGAGTCCACGCCTCTATCCAGTCTCAGAACACCCTCCATCCTTAGATGAGTCCACGCCTCTATCCAGTCTCAGAACACCCTCCATCCTTAGATGAGTCCACGCCTCTATCCAGTCTCAGAACACCCCCCATCCTTAGATGAGTCCACGCCTCTATCCAGTCTCAGAACACCCCCCATCCTTAGATGAGTCCACGCCTCTATCCAGTCTCAGAACACCCCCCATCCTTAGATGAGTCCACGCCTCTATCCAGTCTCAGAACACCCCCCATCCTTAGATGAGTCCACGCCTCTATCCAGTCTCAGAACACCCCCCATCCTTAGATGAGTCCACGCCTCTATCCAGTCTCAGAACACCCCCCATCCTTAGACGAGTCCAAGTCTCTATCCAGTCTCAGAACACCCCCCCATCCTTAGACGAGTCCACGTCTCTATCCAGTCTCAGAACACCTCCCCCCATCCTTAGATGAGTCCACGTCTCTATCCAGTCTCAGAACACCCCCCCCCATCCTTAGATGAGTCCACGTCTCTATCCAGTCTCAGAACACCCCCCATCCTTAGATGAGTCCACGCCTCTATCCAGTCTCAGAACAACCCCATCCTTAGATGAGTCCACGCCTCTATCCAGTCTCAGAACACCCTCCATCCTTAGATGAGTCCACGCCTCTATCCAGTCTCAGAACACCCCCCCATCCTTAGATGAGTCCACGTCTCTATCCAGTCTCAGAACACCCCCCATCCTTAGATGAGTCCACGTCTCTATCCAGTCTCAGAACACCCCCCATCCTTAGATGAGTCCACGTCTCTATCCAGTCTCAGAACACCCCCCCATCCTTAGATGAGTCCACGCCTCTATCCAGTCTCAGAACACCCCCCATCCTTAGATGAGTCCACGTCTCTATCCAGTCTCAGAACACCCCCCCATCCTTAGACGAGTCCACGTCTCTATCCAGTCTCAGAACAACCCCCCCCATCCTTAGATGAGTCCACGTCTCTATCCAGTCTCAGAACACCCCCCATCCTTAGATGAGTCCACGCCTCTATCCAGTCTCAGAACACCCCCCATCCTTAGATGAGTCCACGCCTCTATCCAGTCTCAGAACACCCCCCATCCTTAGATGAGTCCACGCCTCTATCCAGTCTCAGAACACCCCCCATCCTTAGATGAGTCCACGCCTCTATCCAGTCGCAGAACACCCCCCATCCTTAGATGAGTCCACGCCTCTATCCAGTCTCAGAACACCCCCCATCCTTAGATGAGTCCACGCCTCTATCCAGTCTCAGAACACCCTCCATCCTTAGATGAGTCCACGCCTCTATCCAGTCTCAGAACACCCCCCATCCTTAGATGAGTCCACGCCTCTATCCAGTCTCAGAACACCCCCCCATCCTTAGATGAGTCCACGCCTCTATCCAGTCTCAGAACACCCCCCATCCTTAGATGAGTCCACACCTCTATCCAGTCTCAGAACACCCCCCATCCTTAGATGAGTCCACGTCTCTATCCAGTCTCAGAACACCCCCCATCCTTAGATGAGTCCACGCCTCTATCCAGTCTCAGAACACCCCCCATCCTTAGATGAGTCCACGCCTCTATCCAGTCTCAGAACACCCCCCCATCCTTAGATGAGTCCACGTCTCTATCCAGTCTCAGAACACCCTCCATCCTTAGATGAGTCCACACCTCTATCCAGTCTCAGAACACCCCCCATCCTTAGATGAGTCCACGCCTCTATCCAGTCTCAGAACACCCCCCCATCCTTAGATGAGTCCACGCCTCTATCCAGTCTCAGAACACCCTCCATCCTTAGATGAGTCCACGTCTCTATCCAGTCTCAGAACACCCCCCCATCCTTAGATGAGTCCACGTCTCTATCCAGTCTCAGAACACCCCCCCATCCTTAGATGAGTCCACGCCTCTATCCAGTCTCAGAACACCCCCCCATCCTTAGATGAGTCCACGTCTCTATCCAGTCTCAGAACACCCCCCATCCTTAGATGAGTCCACGCCTCTATCCAGTCTCAGAACAACCCCCATCCTTAGATGAGTCCACGCCTCTATCCAGTCTCAGAACACCCTCCATCCTTAGATGAGTCCACGTCTCTATCCAGTCTCAGAACACCCCCCCATCCTTAGATGAGTCCACGTCTCTATCCAGTCTCAGAACACCCCCCCATCCTTAGATGAGTCCACGTCTCTATCCAGTCTCAGAACACCCCCCATCCTTAGATGAGTCCACGTCTCTATCCAGTCTCAGAACACCCCCCCATCCTTAGATGAGTCCACGTCCTCTATCCAGTCTCAGAACACCCCCCATCCTTAGATGAGTCCACGCCTCTATCCAGTCTCAGAACACCCCCCATCCTTAGATGAGTCCACGCCTCTATCCAGTCTCAGAACACCCCCCCATCCTTAGATGAGTCCACGCCTCTATCCAGTCTCAGAACACCCCCCATCCTTAGACGAGTCCACGTCTCTATCCAGTCTCAGAACACCCCCCATCCTTAGACGAGTCCACGCCTCTATCCAGTCTCAGAACACCCCCCATCCTTAGACGAGTCCACGCCTCTATCCAGTCTCAGAACACCCCCCCATCCTTAGATGAGTCCACGTCTCTATCCAGTCTCAGAACACCCCCCATCCTTAGACGAGTCCAAGTCTCTATCCAGTCTCAGAACACCCCCCCATCCTTAGACGAGTCCACGTCTCTATCCAGTCTCAGAACACCCTCCATCCTTAGATGAGTCCACGCCTCTATCCAGTCTCAGAACACCCCCCCAATCCTTAGACGAGTCCACGTCTCTATCCAGTCTCAGAACACCCCCCATCCTTAGATGAGTCCACGTCTCTATCCAGTCTCAGAACACCCCCCCCATCCTTAGATGAGTCCACGTCTCTATCCAGTCTCAGAACACCCTCCATCCTTAGATGAGTCCACGCCTCTATCCAGTCTCAGAACACCCCCCCCATCCTTAGATGAGTCCACGTCTCTATCCAGTCTCAGAACACCCCCCATCCTTAGATGAGTCCACGCCTCTATCCAGTCTCAGAACACCCCCCCATCCTTAGATGAGTCCACGCCTCTATCCAGTCTCAGAACACCCCCCCCATCCTTAGATGAGTCCACGTCTCTATCCAGTCTCAGAACACCCCTCCATCCTTAGATGAGTCCACGCCTCTATCCAGTCTCAGAACACCCCCCCCATCCTTAGATGAGTCCACGTCTCTATCCAGTCTCAGAACACCCCCCCATCCTAGGATGAGTCCACGCCTCTATCCAGTCTCAGAACACCCCCCATCCTTAGATGAGTCCACGCCTCTATCCAGTCTCAGAACACCCCCCCATCCTTAGATGAGTCCACGTCTCTATCCAGTCTCAGAACACCCCCCCATCATTAGACGAGTCCACGTCTCTATCCAGTCTCAGAACACCCCCCCCCATCCTTAGATGAGTCCACGTCTCTATCCAGTCTCAGAACACCCCCCATCCTTAGATGAGTCCACGTCTCTATCCAGTCTCAGAACACTCCCCATCCTTAGACGAGTCGACGTCTCTATCCAGTCTCAGAACACCCCCCATCCTTAGATGAGTCCACGTCTCTATCCAGTCTCAGAACACCCCCCATCCTTAGACGAGTCCACGTCTCTATCCAGTCTCAGAACACCCCCCATCCTTAGACGAGTCCACGCCTCTATCCAGTCTCAGAACACCCTCCATCCTTAGATGAGTCCACGCCTCTATCCAGTCTCAGAACACCCTCCATCCTTAGATGAGTCCACGCCTCTATCCAGTCTCAGAACACCCCCCATCCTTAGATGAGTCCACGCCTCTATCCAGTCTCAGAACACCCCCCATCCTTAGATGAGTCCACGTCTCTATCCAGTCTCAGAACACCCCCCATCCTTAGACGAGTCCACGCCTCTATCCAGTCTCAGAACACCCCCCCATCCTTAGATGAGTCCACGCCTCTATCCAGTCTCAGAACACCCCCCATCCTTAGACGAGTCCACGCCTCTATCCAGTCTCAGAACACCCCCCATCCTTAGACGAGTCCACGCCTCTATCCAGTCTCAGAACACCCCCCATCCTTAGACGAGTCCACGCCTCTATCCAGTCTCAGAACACCCCCCCATCCTTAGACGAGTCCACGCCTCTATCCAGTCTCAGAACACCCTCCATCCTTAGATGAGTCCACGCCTCTATCCAGTCTCAGAACACCCCTCCATCCTTAGATGAGTCCACGCCTCTATCCAGTCTCAGAACACCCCCCATCCTTAGATGAGTCCACGCCTCTATCCAGTCTCAGAACACCCCCCCATCCTTAGATGAGTCCACGTCTCTATCCAGTCTCAGAACACCCCCCCATCCTTAGATGAGTCCACGCCTCTATCCAGTCTCAGAACACCCCCCATCCTTAGATGAGTCCACGCCTCTATCCAGTCTCAGAACACCCCCCATCCTTAGACGAGTCCAAGTCTCTATCCAGTCTCAGAACACCCCCCCCATCCTTAGACGAGTCCACGTCTCTATCCAGTCTCAGAACACCTCCCCCCATCCTTAGATGAGTCCACGTCTCTATCCAGTCTCAGAACACCCCCCCCATCCTTAGATGAGTCCACGTCTCTATCCAGTCTCAGAACACCCCCCATCCTTAGATGAGTCCACGCCTCTATCCAGTCTCAGAACACCCCCCATCCTTAGATGAGTCCACGCCTCTATCCAGTCTCAGAACACCCTCCATCCTTAGATGAGTCCACGCCTCTATCCAGTCTCAGAACACCCCCCATCCTTAGATGAGTCCACGTCTCTATCCAGTCTCAGAACACCCCCCATCCTTAGATGAGTCCACGTCTCTATCCAGTCTCAGAACACCCCCCATCCTTAGATGAGTCCACGTCTCTATCCAGTCTCAGAACACCCCCCCCATCCTTAGATGAGTCCACGCCTCTATCCAGTCTCAGAACACCCCCCATCCTTAGATGAGTCCACGTCTCTATCCAGTCTCAGAACACCCCCCCATCCTTAGACGAGTCCACGTCTCTATCCAGTCTCAGAACACCCCCCCCCATCCTTAGATGAGTCCACGTCTCTATCCAGTCTCAGAACACCCCCCATCCTTAGATGAGTCCACGCCTCTATCCAGTCTCAGAACACCCCCCCATCCTTAGACGAGTCCACGTCTCTATCCAGTCTCAGAACACCCTCCATCCTTAGATGAGTCCACGCCTCTATCCAGTCTCAGAACACCCCCCATCCTTAGATGAGTCCACGCCTCTATCCAGTCTCAGAACACCCCCCCATCCTTAGATGAGTCCACGCCTCTATCCAGTCTCAGAACACCCCCCATCCTTAGATGAGTCCACGCCTCTATCCAGTCTCAGAACACCCCCCATCCTTAGATGAGTCCACGCCTCTATCCAGTCTCAGAACACCCCCCATCCTTAGATGAGTCCACGCCTCTATCCAGTCTCAGAACACCCCCCCATCCTTAGACGAGTCCAAGTCTCTATCCAGTCTCAGAACACCCCCCCATCCTTAGACGAGTCCACGTCTCTATCCAGTCTCAGAACACCTCCCCCCATCCTTAGATGAGTCCACGTCTCTATCCAGTCTCAGAACACCCCCCCCCATCCTTAGATGAGTCCACGTCTCTATCCAGTCTCAGAACACCCCCCATCCTTAGATGAGTCCACGCCTCTATCCAGTCTCAGAACACCCCCCATCCTTAGATGAGTCCACGCCTCTATCCAGTCTCAGAACACCCTCCATCCTTAGATGAGTCCACGCCTCTATCCAGTCTCAGAACACCCCCCCATCCTTAGATGAGTCCACGTCTCTATCCAGTCTCAGAACACCCCCCATCCTTAGATGAGTCCACGTCTCTATCCAGTCTCAGAACACCCCCCCCATCCTTAGATGAGTCCACGCCTCTATCCAGTCTCAGAACACCCCCCCATCCTTAGATGAGTCCACGCCTCTATCCAGTCTCAGAACACCCCCCATCCTTAGATGAGTCCACGCCTCTATCCAGTCTCAGAACACCCCCCATCCTTAGAAGAGTCCACGCCTCTATCCAGTCTCAGAACACCCTCCATCCTTAGATGAGTCCACGCCTCTATCCAGTCTCAGAACACCCCCCCATCCTTAGATGAGTCCACGCCTCTATCCAGTCTCAGAACACCCCCCCATCCTTAGATGAGTCCACGTCTCTATCCAGTCTCAGAACACCCCCCATCCTTAGATGAGTCCACACCTCTATCCAGTCTCAGAACACCCCCCATCCTTAGATGAGTCCACGTCTCTATCCAGTCTCAGAACACCCCCCATCCTTAGATGAGTCCACGCCTCTATCCAGTCTCAGAACACCCCCCCATCCTTAGATGAGTCCACGCCTCTATCCAGTCTCAGAACACCCCCCCCATCCTTAGATGAGTCCACGTCTCTATCCAGTCTCAGAACACCCTCCATCCTTAGATGAGTCCACACCTCTATCCAGTCTCAGAACACCCCCCATCCTTAGATGAGTCCACGCCTCTATCCAGTCTCAGAACACCCCCCATCCTTAGATGAGTCCACGCCTCTATCCAGTCTCAGAACACCCTCCATCCTTAGATGAGTCCACGTCTCTATCCAGTCTCAGAACACCCCCCCATCCTTAGATGAGTCCACGTCTCTATCCAGTCTCAGAACACCCCCCCATCCTTAGATGAGTCCACGCCTCTATCCAGTCTCAGAACACCCCCCATCCTTAGATGAGTCCACGTCTCTATCCAGTCTCAGAACACCCCCCATCCTTAGATGAGTCCACGCCTCTATCCAGTCTCAGAACACCCCCCATCCTTAGATGAGTCCACGCCTCTATCCAGTCTCAGAACACCCCCCCATCCTTAGATGAGTCCACGTCTCTATCCAGTCTCAGAACACCCCCCCATCCTTAGATGAGTCCACGTCTCTATCCAGTCTCAGAACACCCCCCCATCCTTAGATGAGTCCACGTCTCTATCCAGTCTCAGAACACCCCCCATCCTTAGATGAGTCCACGTCTCTATCCAGTCTCAGAACACCCCCCCATCCTTAGATGAGTCCACGCCTCTATCCAGTCTCAGAACACCCCCCATCCTTAGACGAGTCCACGCCTCTATCCAGTCTCAGAACACCCCCCATCCTTAGACGAGTCCACGCCTCTATCCAGTCTCAGAACACCCCCCATCCTTAGACGAGTCCACGCCTCTATCCAGTCTCAGAACACCCCCCCATCCTTAGACGAGTCCACGCCTCTATCCAGTCTCAGAACACCCCCCATCCTTAGACGAGTCCACGCCTCTATCCAGTCTCAGAACACCCCCCATCCTTAGACGAGTCCACGCCTCTATCCAGTCTCAGAACACCCCCCATCCTTAGATGAGTCCACGTCTCTATCCAGTCTCAGAACACCCCCCCATCCTTAGATGAGTCCACGTCTCTATCCAGTCTCAGAACACCCCCCATCCTTAGATGAGTCCACGTCTCTATCCAGTCTCAGAACACCCCCCATCCTTAGATGAGTCCACGCCTCTATCCAGTCTCAGAACACCCCCCCATCCTTAGACGAGTCCACGTCTCTATCCAGTCTCAGAACACCCCCCATCCTTAGACGAGTCCACGTCTCTATCCAGTCTCAGAACACCCCCCATCCTTAGATGAGTCCACGCCTCTATCCAGTCTCAGAACACCCCCCCATCCTTAGATGAGTCCATGTCTCTATGCAGTCTCAGAACACCCCCCATCCTTAGATGAGTCCACGCCTCTATCCAGTCTCAGAACACCCCCCATCCTTAGACGAGTCCACGCCTCTATCCAGTCTCAGAACACCCTCCATCCTTAGATGAGTCCACGTCTCTATCCAGTCTCAGAACACCCCCCCCATCCTTAGATGAGTCCACGTCTCTATCCAGTCTCAAAACACCCCCCCATCCTTAGATGAGTCCACGTCTCTATCCAGTCTCAGAACACCCCCCATCCTTAGATGAGTCCACGTCTCTATCCAGTCTCAGAACACCCCCCATCCTTAGATGAGTCCACGTCTCTATCCAGTCTCAGAACACCCCCCATCCTTAGACGAGTCCACGCCTCTATCCAGTCTCAGAACACCCCCCATCCTTAGACGAGTCCACGCCTCTATCCAGTCTCAGAACACCCCCCATCCTTAGACGAGTCCACGCCTCTATCCAGTCTCAGAACACCCCCCCATCCTTAGATGAGTCCACGCCTCTATCCAGTCTCAGAACACCCCCCATCCTTAGACGAGTCCACGCCTCTATCCAGTCTCAGAACACCCCCCATCCTTAGACGAGTCCACGCCTCTATCCAGTCTCAGAACACCCCCCATCCTTAGATGAGTCCACGTCTCTATCCAGTCTCAGAACACCCCCCCATCCTTAGATGAGTCCATGTCTCTATCCAGTCTCAGAACACCCCCCATCCTTAGATGAGTCCACGTCTCTATCCAGTCTCAGAACACCCCCCATCCTTAGATGAGTCCACGCCTCTATCCAGTCTCAGAACACCCCCCATCCTTAGACGAGTCCACGTCTCTATCCAGTCTCAGAACACCCCCCATCCTTAGACGAGTCCACGTCTCTATCCAGTCTCAGAACACCCCCCATCCTTAGATGAGTCCACGCCTCTATCCAGTCTCAGAACACCCCCCCATCCTTAGATGAGTCCATGTCTCTATGCAGTCTCAGAACACCCCCCATCCTTAGATGAGTCCACGCCTCTATCCAGTCTCAGAACACCCCCCATCCTTAGACGAGTCCATGTCTCTATCCAGTCTCAGAACACCCCCCATCCTTAGACGAGTCCACGCCTCTATCCAGTCTCAGAACACCCCCCATCCTTAGATGAGTCCACGCCTCTATCCAGTCTCAGAACACCCCCCCATCCTTAGATGAGTCCACGCCTCTATCCAGTCTCAGAACACTCCCCATCCTTAGATGAGTCCACGCCTCTATCCAGTCTCAGAACACCCTCCATCCTTAGACGAGTCCACGCCTCTATCCAGTCTCAGAACACTCCCCATCCTTAGATGAGTCCACGCCTCTATCCAGTCACAGAACACCCTCCCATCTTTATCCAGCCTCAGAAGACACTCTACCTCCCCCATCTGGGGACTCAGTCCCCCCGTGAACTCCAGTTCTCCTCTGTACTCTGTCCTGGTTTTCCCACTAATCCTGATTATTTCTCCAGTTGTTCCTCTGAGTGTGCCAAGGAGCTATGGTGTAGAGGTGGGACATGAGCTGCTTGGTTCTGAGAGCTGACATAACGAAAGGGTCAGAAGGCGCTTGAACACGACCCGGGGCTCTCTCCCTGCCCCTCACTGCCTGTTTCTGTCCCTTCCAGTCCCAGGCCCGGTTCGCTGCCCATTGTGCCTCTCTTCCTCTCTCTGTGACAATGCACCGGAGCAGGCTTGCCCCGAGGGCCACACTCACTGCTACTCAGGAACCCTCAGGCTCAGGAGCGGTAAGCTTGAGTGGCGGGTTGGGGGTGGGGGGGTTCCTTGGAAAATGGATGGGGAGGGCCAGGCGTCGAGATCCTGGTGCCTGGGGAGGAATGGTACGGTGACATAGGAAATGGTGGCCCCCAAGAGGGTGCGGCTGGCCTCCTGGAGCTGAACTCACCTCTGAGGCTTGAAAGGTCCTTGTGTCAGGGTCTCTGGCTGTAGGTGGACAGACAGAAACTTCTGTCTCTGTCTTCTGTTCCCAGAGGAAGTAATCAGCAACCTGAGGGTGCGGGGCTGCCTGCCAGAGCCGGGCTGTAACCTGCTCAATGGTACCCAGAGAATCGGGCCGATTGATGTGAGCGAGGACTGCCGTTCCGCGTTAGGTGAGTCTAACGTGGGAGACGAGGCTCTGCCCTGCACCGTGGCCTCGGGGCCAGGTCATCTTTGCGGGGTGTGGGACTCCAGGAACCATGAAACAGGGCCAGCCACGAAGACCTTGGTCATCACTCGTTTCTGGGTTTGACACCTAGGAGGCAAAGACCTCTAGGTGCACGGTGCTCTAGGAAGAACATGGGCAGCCAGGACCCACGTTAGCCAGATGCACAAGGGGGCGCAGGCATCTGGAGTTCGTTCGCAGAGGCCGGAAGCCCTGGCGTGCCCATTCTCTCTCTCTCCCTCTGTCTGTCTTTCTCTCTGTGTCTGTCGCTCTCAAATAAATAAATAAATAAAAATTTTAAAAAAATGCACATGTCTAAAAAAATACAGTCAGGGGGCTGGAGGGATGGCTTAGCAGTTAAAGCATTTGCCTGCAAAGCCAAAGGACCCAGGTTGGATTCCCCAGGACCCACGTTAGCCAGATGCACAAGGGGGCACACGCATCTGGAGTTCATTTGCAGTGGCTGGAGGCCCTGGCGTGCCCGTTCTCTCCCTCTCTCCCTCTCTCTTTCTCTCTCGTCACTCTCCAATAAATAAAGAACAACAACAACAACAAAAAAAAGAACATGGGCAGGCCAGTAAGGAGCGAGGAAGACAGGAGTGTGGTTAAGGAACAGAATTCAAGGGGGAGGCACAACGGTAGAGGCCTGGAGTGATGTAGGATCTGTGAAATGTGGGGGTGGGGGGGGTCCTGTCTATGTGACACCCGGGAGTTTGGGAGGAGGAAAGGCAGAGTAAGGGCTGGCTCTGTAGCCCTTGTGCGGACCTCGCTTCAGCACCCCGGGCTGGTTGTCTTGCTGACAGTGACTGCATCCAGTTCTGTTTCTCCATCCGCCCACCCCACCACCCTGGGTAGCTGTGATGGTTCCAGCAGCTTTTATCCTCCACTGTACTGTTTCTCCCCCGCCCCACCCCATATGATTGGAGTACCCCAGCAGCCTAGCTGCAAGGGAAAGGCGATCAAAAAAGGAATTGGGGTGAAGGCAAATGTTAAACGGGGGGGGGGGGGAGGGAATGGCAGGAGCTGGAGAGATGACCCAGTGGTTAAGGCCCTTCCTTACAAAGCCTAACTCCGCCTGGTCCTGTTCCCCAGTATCCACCTAAAGCCAGAAGCACAAAGTGGCACATTCATCTAGACTTTGTCTGCAGTAGCTAGTGGCCCTGGTGCACCCATTCCCCTCCCCCAGAATAAATAAAAATTCCCTAGAAGGGGGGCCGCTGGAGAGATGGCTAAGCAGTTAGGAGACTTCCTGTACAAGCACGAAGAAGCCCTAAGACAGTCCTCAAGTTTGATCCCCAAAGCCCACGTGAAACAAGTGGACATGGCCATGTGTATCTGTAACCCCGGCCTTGTGGGGAAGCAAACAATGGAGGATCTTCGGGTGGAAGGGAAGAGAATGCACCAAGCCGTCAGGGAGCCCATGGGGTGCCACATAGACTCCTCCATAAGCAAAGCAAAGCAAAGAAAAGAAAAGAAAAGAAAAAAAGCAGGGGGTTGCAAGACAAAAGAAAGGTATGGGGCTGGAGAGATGGCTTAGCGGTTAAGCGCTTGCCTGTGAAGCCTAAGGACCCCGGTTCGAGGCTCGGTTCCCCAGGTCCCACGCTAGCCAGATGCACAAGGGGGCGCACACGTCTGGAGTTCGTTTGCAGAGGCTGGAAGCCCTGGCGCGCCCATTCTCTCTCTCCCTCTATCTGTCTTTCTCTCTGTGTCTGTCGCTCTCAAATAAATAAATAAATAAAAAGAAAAGAAAAGAAAAGAAAAGTAATGTGGGGAAAGAGGAAAGGAGTCCTGTCGCCCCAGGAACACAGACTTTCCTTTAAAAAAAAAAAAAAGGTATTTGAGCTGGAGACATGGCTCAGCGGTTAAGGTGCTTGCCTGCAAATCCAAAAGACACTGGTTCAACCCCCCCAGGACCCACGTTAGCCAGATGCACAAGGGGGCACATGCATCTGGAGTTTGTTTGCAGTGGCTGGAGACTCTGGTACACCCATTCTCTCTCTTTCTCTCTCGCTCTCTCGCCCTCTCTCTGTCTCTCTCTCTCTGCCTCTCTTGTCTCTCTCAGTCAAATAAGTAAATAAAATAAAAATGAATTATTTACTTATTTGAGGGGAGGGGTGGCAGATAGAGAGAATGGGAGCTCCAGGGCCTCCAGCCACTGCAAACAAACTCCAGACACATAAGCCACTTTGTGCATCTAGCTTTATGTGGGCACTGGGGATTTGAACCTGGGTCCTTCAGCTTGACTGGCAAAGTACCTTAACTGCTAAGCCATTTCTGCAGCCCACAGTCTTCCTTTTTGCTACCTCAGTTTCCTCATCTGTCCATTGCATGTTTGTCCTTAGGGTTTCTAGGCTGGAGGTGAGTGAGTTCAGGAAACCTTTGTGTTGTGCTTTTTATTTTTATTTTTTTTTTTTTGAGGTAGGGTCTCGCTCTAGCCCAGGCTGACCTGGAATTCACTCTGTAGTCTCAGGGTGGCCTTGAACTCACAGCAATCCTCCTACCTCTGTCTCCTGAGTGTTGGGATTAAAGGTGTGCGCCACCACACCAGGCTGTGCTGAACATTTTACCCAACTAGATTGACAGGTTCAAGGGCATGGGCTGCTTGGCACTGACAAAAAATTTCCTGCTTTCTACATCACAAAACATGGTCTGTGAAAGGGGTCATGTTGCTGCCTGTAATATATGTCCCACCAGGAAGGGGTTTCCATGGACATGGAGCTGGAAACCTGCTAAGATGGATTTCTTTTGTTGCTGTTGTTGGTGTTAAAATAGCTATTTATTTATTTATTTGGTTAGTTAATTAATTATTTAGTTATGTATGTGGATGTGTGTGTATGAGAGAGAGAGAGAAAGGGGAGGACAGGCAGATAGAGGGAGAGGGAGAGAATGGGTATGCCAGGGCCTCTAGCCACTGCAAATAAACTCCAGGAACATGAACCATCTTGTGAGCCTGGCTTATGAGCGTACTGGGGAATCAAACCTGAGCCCTTGGGCTTCACAGGCAAGCGCCTTAACCTTAAAGCCATCTCTCCAGCCCCTAAGACGGATTTCTACTCCCTCGCCAGGCCCTCAGATTCTGGACTGTTACAGTGGGACCATCGAGACCATAATTAAGGTGTCAGACTTGCACCTGGGCTGGACAATGCACTGGCAAACCTGTGCGGCAGACGAGGGCTGCTTTGAAAATGTGATGCTGATAGATAATGGTAAGAAGGGGTCCTTGGGGGGATAAAGTGCCCCTTTTCAACTAAGCTTGATCCTCAGCCTTTTGGGGCAGACCCAAGAGCCCTGGCCACAGCACCAACAGCCGCTTTCCCTCCTTAGCATTTACAGTCCTTCCTGGGCCTAGAACCCCTGCTCAGCATCTCAGCCACCTCCCACTAGGAAGCTGCAGTCCTCACCCCCAACCCCACCCCCACCAACCTTCCCACACCCCTCTTTCTCCAGGACAGCAAGTGAATTTGTTAGTCAACAAGGGATGTACCGTAGCGGAGAACCAAAACCCTGAAGTCACCAGGCATCTTGAAGGCCCTGGAATCGCCATCACCTCCTATGCCCAAGTGTGCCGGCAAAAGGACTTCTGTAACGATTACTCCACCACGAACGCCCTCTGGACCCCGCCCCCCGCCCCAGGTACAGCAGGAAACAGACACCTTAGGAGAAGAAGGAGAGGGAATGTCTGCAGGGAGTAAGGACAAAGAGCTTATTGATTTCATCTTATTGGTTTTTCATGTCTCATGGTGCTGGGAAGGAACCCAGCCTTGAGAATGACAGGAAAGCGCTCTACTGCTGAGCCACGTCACAGCCCCTCACTGTGGATCTAGACAAGTGCTCTACCTCTGAGCCACGCCCCCAGCCCCTCACTGTGGATCTAGACAAGTGCTCTACCTCTGAGCCACGCCCCCAGCCCCTCACTGTGGACTCTAGACAAGTGCTCTACCTCTGAGCCACGCCCCCAGCCCTTCACTGTGGGTTCTAGACAAGTGCTCTACCTCTGAGCCACGCCCCCAGCCCCTCACTGTGGACTCTAGACAAGTGCTCTACCTCTGAGCCACGCCCCCAGCCCCTCACTGTGGACTCTAGACAAGTGCTCTACCTCTGAGCCACGCCCCCAGCCCCTCACTGTGGATCTAGACAAGTGCTCTACCTCTGAGCCACATCCCCAGCCCCTCACTGTGGGTTCTAGACAAGGGCTCTACCTCTGAGCCACGCCCCCAGCCCCTCACTGTGGACTCTAGACAAGTGCTCTACCTCTGAGCCACGCCCCCAGCCCCTCACTGTGGATCTAGACAAGTGCTCTACCTCTGAGCCACGCCCCCAGCCCCTCACTGTGGACTCTAGACAAGTGCTCTACCTCTGAGCCACACCCCCAGCCCCTCACTGTGGACTCTAGACAAGTGCTCTACCTCTGAGCCACGCCCCCAGCCCCTCACTGTGGATCTAGACAAGTGCTCTACCTCTGAGCCACGCCCCCAGCCCCTCACTGTGGGTTCTACACATGCACCTCTGAGCTATATTCACAACGCTGGGGCTGTTTTTTCACAACTGCTTTCTGGCTGGGTAGTAGCCTTTCTAGGTCTGTGGGTCTGCACAGGTCTCCTTTGTCCTTGCTTCTGGGCCAGTGACTGAATTTCCTGCATCTGGGCTTCATGAAAGGATCCCAAGGAAGGTCATACAAAGAGGAAACAAACAACTGGATTCTTAGAGCTAGCATGGTGTTGAGAGATGGGGGAAGGTGAACAGAAGACACTTGCACCCTAAGCTAAAACCCTCCCGTTACCCCCTCGCTCACCGCGTCTGTTGCCTCCCAGGCCCAGGGACGCTGCACTGCCCATTCTGCATTGCGAAATTTGGCTGCGAAAACGCCAAACAGCGGGTCTGCCCTGCAGGCCTAACTCACTGCTACCAAGGAGTCTTCAAGTTCAGGGGAGGTAAGCCTGGGTATCGGCATCCCTGGTGGAGTAGATGGGGAGAACTGCCTGTTGCGATCGCGGTGCCCTGGGGAGGACTGGTAAGCTGGGGTGGAACACGACGCGGCCAGCCTCCTGGAGCTAAACTTACCACTGGGGCTTGAATGGTCTTTGTGTCAGCATCTCAGGGTCTCTACCTCTCCGCCTTTCCTAGGGAACATTGCCACCAATCTCAGGGTACAGGGCTGTGTGCGCCAGCCAGGCTGCAATCTAATCAATGGCCCCGTGAAGCTTGGACCGATAGATTTGAGTGAAGACTGCACTTATCTAGGTGAGTCGCAGGTAGGAAGACAACCCCATGCCCTGCACAGTAGCCTTGGAGCCATATGATCCTTGTGGGGTGTGGGACAGTTAAAGCTGTCATTGGGCTGGAGAGATGGCTTAATGGTTAAGGTGCTTGCCTGCGAAGCCTGAGGACCCAGGCTCGACTCCCCAGACCCACATAAAGCCAGATGCACAAGGTGGCGCATGTGTCTGGAGTTCATTTGCAGTGGCAGGAGGCCCTGGCATGCCCATTTTCTCCATCTGCCTGTCTCTCTCTCTCTCTCTCTTTCCCCAATAAATAAATAAACTATTTTTTAAAAAAGCAGTCATCACGGCTGGAGAGATGGCTTAGTGGTTAAGGTGCTTCCCTGCAAAGCCTAAGGACCCATATTCGACCCTCCAGATCCCACCTAAGCCAGACGCACAAAGGTGAGGCAAGTGCAAAGTTGCACATGCCTGCTAGGTGGCGGAAACGTCTGGAGTTTGATTTCAGTGACTGAGGCCCTGGCACACCAATTCTCTGTCTGTCTGTCTGTCTCTCTCTCTCTCACATACACACACACACTCTCTCTCTCTAAAACAAAAACAAATAAAAATAAAAAGTTAAAAAGCTGCCATCAATAAAGGATAGCTACCCCAGGACACTTGGATGTGTGCCAGTGAGGGGATTCTCCCAGAAGGCTGTGGCGAAGGGAGGAGGACAGCCAATGGAAGGAGAGAGAGGAGTGTGGGCCCCGGGGGCCAGAGCCCATGAGGAGTGGCTTTGACTGTGAGCCAAGTGAGTTGGGTTGGCCTGACCGTGTGGGAAGATGAACTCAGTGGAGAAGACTGGTACAAGTGTACACACTGGTTTTCTTGCTGGGACTGACTGGTGTTTTCTTGTTTTATTTATTTATTTATTTGAGAGAGAAAGACACAGAGAGAAAGACAGATAGAGGGAGAGAGAGAGAATGGGCATGCCAGGGCTTCCAGCCTCTGCAAACGAACTCCAGACGCGTGCGCCCCCTTGTGCATCTGGCTAACGTGGGACCTGGGGAACCGAGCCTTGAACCAGGGTCCTTAGGCTTCACAGGCAAGTGCTTAACCACTAAGCCAGCTCTCCAGCCCTTGTTGTTGTTTTTGATTCTATACATTCCCACACCGGGACACCCTGGGTCGCCCATATCCCTTGGTTCCTCACATTTCCTTTCATTTCCATCCATCCTCACCCATGGTACTGGAGGACCCCAGTGGCCTAGCTGGAAAGAAAGTCAGAAGAAAAAAAAAATCCCTGGGCTGGAGAGGTGGACTACTGGTTAAGGTGCCTGCCTGCAAAGCCTAAAGACCGGGGCTTGATTCCTCAGCACCCACATAAAGCCAGATGCACGAAGTAGCACATGCATCTGGAGATCATTTAAAGTAGCTGGTGGCTCTGGTATGTCCATCATCTTCCCCCTTCTCTCTCTCTCTCTCTCTCTCTCTCTCTCTATCTCTATCTCTCTATCTCTTTTGCTGTGTGTCTGTAGCTCTCTGCTTGTAAATAAATTTTTTGATTAAAAAAAAAATCACTGTTGGGCTGATCCATTATCTTCCCCTTTCTCTCTCTCTCTCTCTCTCTCTCTGTCTCTCTTTTGCTGTGTGTCTGTAGCTCTCTGCTTGTAAATAAATTTTTTGATTTAAAAAAATCACTGTTGGACTGATGAGATGGCTTAGCGGTCAGGGCGCTTTGCCTGTGAAGTCCTAAGGACCCAGGTTCGATTCTCCAGGTCCCATGTAAGCCAGATGCACATGGTGGAGCATGCGTCTGGAGTTTCCTTGCAGTGACTAGAGGCCCTGGCGCACTCATTCTCAATCTCTCTCTCTTGCTTTCTCTCTCTCCTTCTCCCTGTCTCTAATAAATTAATTTTTAAAAATCAGAAAAAAATTTTAAAACAATCACTGTTGGGCTGGAGTGATGGCTCAGTGGTTAAGCGCTTGCCTGCGAAGCCTAAGGACCCCGGTTCGAGGCTCGGTTCCCCAGGACCCACGTTAGCCAGATGCACAAGGGGGCGCACACGTCTGGAGTTCGTTGGCAGTGGCTGGAGGCCCTGGCGCGCCCATTCTCTCTGTCTACCTGTCTTTCTCTCTCAAATAAATAAGTGAAAATAAAAGTATTTCTTTTTTTTTTTTTAAAAAAATCGGTTTCTTGGGGCTGGAATCAAGATGTTTGCCTGAAAAGCCTAACCATCGGGATTCAATTCCCCAGTACACACTCAACCAGACGCACAAAGTACAGAGTGAATCTGGAGCTCTTTTGCAGTGGCTAGAGGCCCTGGTGTGCCCATTCTCCTCTGTCTCTCTACTTGCAAATAAGTAAGTAAAGATTAAAGAAGAAAAAAAAAAGCACTGTTTGTTTCAGTGACAAGAAAAGCAATGGGGATTCTGGGAATGTCCTCAGTTGTGCACTTAAATGCAGCCCGCAGTGCAGCTGACAGAAGAGAATGCCGTGGACTTTCTCAGTAAGAACAGACTGAGGCAAAGGGATGCCACCCCGTGGAAGGCAGGTGGAACAGGTAGCTATCCTGCCTTCCACGGGCTCAGTCTTTCCTGTCCCTGCCACAGCTTCCTCATCTGTCTATGCCATCCTTACCCTTAGAGCTTTGAGGAGGGAGTTGAATGGATTCAGCAAATCCCTCTTCGCTTTTTTAAATTTTTTTATTTTATTTTATTTTACTAGATAGGATCTTGCTCTAGCCCAGGCTGACCTGGAATTCACAATGTAGTCTCAGGGTGGCCTCGAACTCATGGTGATCCTCCTACCTCTGCCTCCAGAGTGCTGGGATTAAAGGCGTGCGCCACCACGCCAGGCAAACATTCCTTTTTCCGTTTCAGTCTGTGAACCAGATTAGACTGGGGACTGGGAGACTTGAGAACTTAGGTTGGATGTCACTGCCTTGTCATATACCACAGAGGTGGCTTCAGATAGATGAGTGATAAACTTGTGGTGCTTTTTTTTTTTAAATTATTTATTTATTTATTTGAGAGAGAGAATGGGTGTGCCAGGGCCTCCAGCCACTGCAAAGAAACTCCAGATATGCGCAACCTTGTGCATCTGCCTTACATGTGTACCGGGGAATGGAACCTGGGTCCTTAGGCTTTGTAGACAAGCGCCTTAACCATTAGGCTATCTCCCCAGCCCTTGTGCTGCTTTAAAAAAAATATTTTATTTTTATTGACTTATTTTTGAAAGAGAGAAATAGGGAGAGAGAGAGAGAGGGAGAGAGAGAGAGAATGGGCACACCAGGGCTTCCAGCCACTGAAAACGAACTCCAGATGCACGCGCCACCTTGTGCATCTGGCTTACGTGGGTCCTGGGGAATCAAACTGGGGTCCTTTGGCTTTGCAGGCAAGCGCCTTAGCCGCTGAGCCGTCTCTGCCGCCCTTGTGCTGCTTTTGATAGACTGTCCTCCTGGTCCCGCTCTTACGCTTTGCTCCCCCTCTCCCAGGCAAGCAGGTGATGGAATGCAAGAGTGGGCATGTTGAAGACGTGTGGCCAGTAATCACACTGCCCCTGCAATGGTCAACTGGCTGGGAAACCTGTAAGAAGGGCCAGGGTTGCCAGGATACCGGGATTGTCATAGTCAATGGTGAGAGTGAAGCCTCCCTCTGAGACCCCGCCCTTCCTGTGGAGAGCCACCTTCAGCAGTCAGCATGCAGACTCTGAAAGCCTGCATCCCCAGAGCTAGGGCTCAAGTCCTTTCCTCAGAGGACGGGGACTTCTCCTTGCCCAGCCCCTACCTGTCACAATCACCTCACCCACCCCAACTGAGGCTCCATCTTCCACTAGGGCCCCTGGACTCTTCCCTTATCTCCACCCTGGCCTCTCCACCTCTCTCCTTCCAGGACCGCAAGTGACCATGGTAGTCACCAAGGGCTGTACAAGCAAAAAGAACCAAGAGGTCAAAATCACCAATCACAGGACAGGACCCAGGCTCTTTGTCACCTCCTACAGCCACGTGTGCCGAGACTGGGATTTCTGCAATGATCTGTCTTCCAGTGACATGATCTGGTCCCCGTCTCCTAACACAGGTGCCAGAGGGAGGTGGTACCACAGGAGGATGTCAGGATGAAGGCGGGGCAGAGCTGTGGGGTTGAAGGGAACATTGGTTCATTATCTCCACGCAGTCCCCGGGTGGCTCTCTGGCTCTGCCTGGCCCTTCTTTGCTGTACCCATCCCTACTTCCTGCCTACCTGCCCCCCAACCCCGTCCTCTGAACCTCAGAAAGGCCCTGGCCACTTCTTCCCAAGGTCCTGGAGCAGTGGCAGTAGATGGCTTTTCTGATGCATAAACCACCAGCCACAATCTCTGGTCACCGTCCAGCCTTGCCCGTCTTGCACAGTCCTTTTCGTTGTACAGGGAGTAGACCTGGAACTCACTGTGTAGACTCAGGGTGGCCTCCACCTCACAGCGATCCTCCGACCTCTCTGCCTCCCGAGCGCCGGGATTAAAGGCGTGCGGCATCACGCCCGGCTTTGGCACAGTATATATAATTTATTTATTTATTTACAGTCAGAGAGAGACAGAGAGAATGGGCACGCCAGGGCCTCCAGCCACTGTAGATGAACTCCAGATGGATGCACCCCCCACCCCGGGTGCATCTGGCTTATGTGAACCCTGGGGGAATCGAACCTGGGTCCTTTAGCTTTGCCAGCAAGCGCCTTAACTGCCAAGCCATCCCACCAGCCCTGGAACAACTCTTTACAATTGCTGTCATTCACTAATATCTCATTAATGTGGTTTTATTTTTTTTCTTCCTAATGGACATTGGTTCATAACTTTCCACTGTCCTAATGTGGTGTTAAACAGAGTTTGGGACAATGACTTGCAATTTCTCTGTAATATCTGGCGACCTGACTCCCTGAGTCCTTTGGATATTGAAAAGACATTGTGGGCGAGGCCTCTTGACAGCGACCTGGATACTCCCTCCCTCCCTTGGCCAAGTTTATGACTCTGTCCAGTGACACAGAAAGGAAACGACCGGCGTAGCCCCCTCTTGCATGCAGCCCCCCCCCCCACCAGGGTCTCTGCAATCCTCCCCCACCATTTGGCCTTGCCCAGTTCTCTGCATGAGAGGAGACTCAGGGGACATGTTGGGAGAGGAAACTGAGCCACTCAGTTACTAGGGTCAACATGATGTGAGGGATGGAGGACATCGGTTCTTAAACCCAGAACCTTCAGCTCCCCTCACTGTGCCTGTCTCCCCCCCCCCCGCAGCCCCCCCAGCCCTGGGGATCCTGCACTGCCCACAGTGCCTTTCTAAAAGCAGATGTCCTGACAACACAGTAAAGCAGGTGTGTCCCGCGGGCCACAATTACTGCTTCGACGGAGTCCTCAGCTTCGGGGGAGGTAAGCCTGGACCCCAGGGTCCCTGGGGAGGGCGGGGTGCTGAATGGTGTAGAGTGAGGGCGATGGTCTGAGCGTCTGGAATGGAAGGGCGAGTTCAGGCAAGCTGTGGGGCCCAGAGAAAGTAGAATGATGGGATTCAAAGTTGAACTTTTATTTATTTATTTATTTATTTTATTTATTTATTTTTGAGGTAGGGTCTCACTCTAGCTCAGGCTGACCTGGAATTCACTCTGTAATCTCAGAGTAGCCTCGAACTCTCAGCGATCCTCCTACCTCTGCCTCCCAAGTGCTGGGATTAAAGGCGTGCACCACCACGCCCGGCAAAGTTGAACTTTTTCGTTGTTGTCATTGGTTTTTCAAGGTAGAATCTTGCTCTAGTCCAGGCTGACCTGGAATTCACTGTGTAGTCTCAGGGTGACCTTGAACTCATGGTGATCCTCCTACCTCTGCCTCCTAAATGCTGGGACTAAAGGCATGTGCTACCATGCCCAGCAAACTTGAACTTTTATTTTTTATTTATTTATTTTATTTTTTGAGGTAGTGTCTCTCTCTAGCCCAGGCTGACCTGGAATTAACTCTGTAGTCTCAGGGTGGCCTTGAACTCATGGCGATCCTCCTACCCCTGCCTCCCGAGTGCTGGGATTAGAGGTGTGCGCCACCATGCCTGAATAAAGTTGAACTTTCAATCCACCGCACACACGTCTTGCTGCCATGGTGCTAATTCCCAGCAGTAGGTACAATTCATTCATCTTATACATGCTGTCTCTGCTATCCTATTTTCTTTTAAAGTTGTCGCTCTGGCAACCTTATCAATACGCATTGCTATGCCACCTCTGAATGCCACACAGTATCTGCATCTCTTAACTCCTCTCTGCTCTTTCACTAGATAGGATAAGTTCAATACTCTCTCTTAAATGTAAACCCCTTTGAGGATTAGCTTTTGTAAACAATCCCCAGATGTGCCTTCTTTAAGTTACTTAATTAGTTACCTGCTACTTGAACTTTTAAAAAAATATTTTTGCTGGGTGTAGTCAGTAGTGAGACCCTACCTTCAAAAACATATATATATTTATTTATTTATTTATTTATATTTATATATAATGTATTTTCAAATTTTTATTTTATTTTATTGAGAGAGAGGAAAAAAATGGGCACGCTAAGTACATCCAGCCACTGCAAACAAACTCCAGATGCATTTGCCACCTTGTGCATCTGGCTTGTGTGGGTCCTGGGGAATCAAACCTGGGTCCTTTGGCTTTGCAGGCAAGTGCCTCAACTGCTAAGCCATCTCTCCAGCCCCTACTTGAACTTTTTTATCCATAACCGTGACAGCCTGAACTTCAACAGATGAATTTCCGATAATCAAAGACAAGTTTTTCCTTTGCAACTGTGCGCGTCTCCACCCAGAGCTCAGCCCCGCGGGCTTTCTCAGCACGTATCTCGTTGGTCTGAGATCTTGCACCATCTCATAAGTCACTTCCCCGGGGGAAGCAGAAATCCATCTCCTGTGGCAGAGCTGCCCTTCCTGGAGCTGGGCTGGTCTCTCCGGCTTGCGTGGCGTCTCTTGTCTCTCTTATTTCTGTTTCCCCCTTTCCTAGGGCACATATCCACCAAGCTGCACATGCAGGGCTGCATGCCCCAGCCAGTCTGTGACCTGCTCAACGGCACCAAGGAATTCGGACCCGTGCACGTGAGCGAGGACTGCCGTTCTCAGTCAGGTGAGGGGCACGGGGCGAGACAAGAGCATGGCCCGTGCTGCAGCCTCGGGGACCGGTGATCCTTGTGGGGTGTGGGACGGCCAAAGCCATCAGCCACCGAGAGCCGCCCCCACGCATTTAGATGTTCATTGCTCACTCAGACATGGGCAAGTGAAGGGGTGCTCCAGGGAGGCTGTGGGGGTCGGAGGGGAGAGGGTCAGGAAGAGGTCCACTGAAGGAGCATGGTCCAGGGCAGAGCTTTAAATAACTTTGGGCCAAGTGAGTTTGGGTGGCTTATCCACGTGGGAGTTGAGGGGGTGAGTGGGAGGAAGGTTGGGGTACAAGGAGGACCCTGAAATTCTGCATTCAGGGCGTAAGTGTTCGTTTCTGATTGTATTTCTTCCCGTGTGTGTGTGTGTGTGGGTGGGTGTTGTCCAAAGTCATGGGTTTCATAAGGATATTTTTATTTATGTACATCATGTGCGTTGACCATATTCACCATTCTTTTTAGTATTTTTAACTTTTATTTATTTTTTTATTTTATACCTTCACTTTTCAGACGAAGGGTGTATTTTGCTGTGGTTTTTCTCAAATCCCTCCCTAGGCTGGATTGGTGTGACTTCTATGCAGCCATTTTACCTAGAAGTCTCAAACTTTTTTTTTTTTTAAATTTTAGAGACAGAAAAAGAGAGAGAAGCGGGGGGGGGGGGGAGAGAACTGGTGTGCCAGGGCCTCAGCCACAGCAGTGGAACTCTAGACATTTGTTCCACGTAGTGGACATGCCACCTTTGTGCGTCTGGCTTACGTGGGATCCAGAGAGCCGAACATGGATCCTCATGCTTCTCAGGCAAGCTCCTTAACTGCTAAGCCATCTCTTCACGCCCAATATTTGCCACCCTTCATTACTTTTCTTAATTGCTGTGATAAAACACCAGACAAAAGTAAGATAAGGGTGGGCGGGTTCGTTATGGCTCAGAGTTGGAGAGGAGGGTTGATCAGAGTGGGGAAGGTCTGCTGAGAAGAAGGGGAGGAAGCCGGTCACACTGCAGTCAGGAAGCAGAGACTCGAAGGCAGGTGCTCAGATCACTTTATCCTTTTTTCCATGAGAGAGAGAACGAGCGAATTGGCAGAGCAGGGCCTCTAGCCACTGCTGTGGTACTCCAGACGCATGCGCCACCTTGACTGCATGCATGACCTTGTATGCACCTTGGATGCCTGGTTTAAGTAAGTCCTGGGTCCGTAGGCTTCACAGGCAAGTGCCTTAACTGCCAATCCATCTGTCTGGCTCCACCTTATTCTTCCTGTTGCAGTCCAGGACCTCAACCCATAAAATGGGGTCTCCCATAGTTAGAAAGGGTCTTCCTACCTCAATTCACCAGATTTAGAGACTCCCTCATAGACACAATCAGAGGTTTGCCTCCCCGCAGGTGATTCTAGATCCTGTTGACAATCAATATTATTAACCATCACTCCTGGCGTGGTGGCGCACACCTTTAATCCCAGCACTTGGGAGGCAGAGGTAGGAGGATCACCATGAGTTCGAGGCCACCCTGAGACTACATAGTGAATTCCAGGTCAGCCTGGGCTAGAGTGAGACTCTACCTTGAAAAACCAAAATAAATAAATAAATAAATATTTATATTTATAAATAAATATTTATATTTATAAATAAATATTTATATTTATTTATTTATAAATATATTTCTATACATAAATTTTAAATATATATATTTATTATTATATATTTTTTATTTATTTATTTATTAACCACCACAATTACCCTCTCCTGTCCCCAGCTGTCCTGCTAGCCTCCTTTTCCTCCCCCCCCCACAAAACTAGAAGTCTCTCCTTTACTTTCTTGTCATATGTGTGTCTGTGTGTGTGTGTGTGTGTGTGTGTGTATGTGTGTATATATATATATAAAATTTAGGCTTAACATATGAGAGAAAACATGAAATATTTGTTGTTCTGAATCTGGCTTATCTTTTTTTGTTTGTTTGTTTGTTTTTCAAGGTAGGGTGTCACTCTAGCCCAGGCTGACCTGGAATTCACTATATAGTCTCAGGGTGGCCTCGAACTCATGGTGCTCCTCCTACCTCTGCCTCCCCAGTGCTGGTATTAAAGGCATATGCAGCCATGCCCAGCTAATTAATATGATGATATCAAGTTCCATTCATTTTTCTGTAAATAGCATGATTTCATTCTTTATGGATGAATAACTACTGTGGTCCTTTGGGTGTATATAACATGTATCACACCTTGACCATGAGTAACTCAGTTCCCTTTGGTCAACCCCGTTCTCTCTCCATCTTCATCCACCCACACCCACATACTTGAGCCCTCCAGTGGCCTTGCTCCAGAAGAAGGAACTCAGAGATGTTACTGAGGGCGCTCTCCGTGTGACACAAAAGTCAAGGGTGAAGTGGGGACTCTGGCACTTAAACATCAGACATACTGGCCTATATACCTGAAAGACAGAGAAGATCATGGAAAACCCCAACACGCGGACTACAGGGCAGCAGGAAGCCATGGTGGAGAGGAGACCCGGACAAGAGCCCTGTTTCCATGGAAACAAGATCTTCTCCGTCCCTGCCTCAGTTTCCTCCTTTGCCTGTGTCATTCTGTGTTAGTTACTTTCCCACTGCTGTGAACAGGTGTCTGACCGGAATCAATTTAAGGAAGAAAAAGGTGCAGTGTGACTTACGTTCAGTCCGTCTTAATGGGGAAGGGTGCGGGAGCAGGTGCAGGAGCTGGAGTCAGGAAGCAGAGGACAAACCGGAAGTGGGGCTGAGCTAGGAAACCTCAAGGCCCGCCTCCAGGGACCCACTTCCTCCAGCAAGGCTCCACCTTCCAAGGGCTCTACAACAGCACCAAGTGTTCAAACACATTCAAACCACAACACACTCTATCTAACCTCAGAGCTTTAAGGAGAGAGCTGAGTGTGAACAGAAAACATTACTCTTTTAAAAATTTTATTTATTTGAGAGAGAGAGAGAGAAAGAGGTAGGGGGGGTGGGGAGAGAGAGAATGGACATGTCAGGGCCTGGAGTCACTGTAAGCAAACTCCGGACGCGTGTGCCCCCTTTGCGCATCTGGGCTAACGTGGGTACCGGGGAGTTGAACCTGGGTCCTTGGGCTTTGCAGGCAAATGCTTTAACCGCTGAGCCATCTCTCCAGCCTGATCTTTTCCCCCCCTAACTAGACCAGGAGACTTGAGGACATGGGCTGCAGCTTCCCTGTGTCAGGGTCTCCTGCCTCGGGCTGCATGAGTGGAGATTCCGGATGGGTCTCCTTGCTGCTGCCCGTGACTGAAGTCCCACCACGCGGGGGCTCTCTCTGGACGTGGGTCTGGAGGTCACACTGAGGTGAGCATGTGCTCCCCCGTTTCTAGCCGTGAAGATCCTGAGGTGCCAGAAGGGAACGCTGGAGACCATAATGAACGTCACAGACCTGCCCTTTCAGTGGAAAGCAGGCCGGACAAAGTGTAAGGTCGGTGAAGGTTGCCAGGACACGCTGATGATGATACAGAACGGTAAGGTGGTGCGCAGTCCCACTCCTCCTAACTCAGCCCTGTTCCTACCGTCCAGTAAGAAGACCCTAGAGGCCCTTTCTCCGAGGGCCACAAGCCCTGTACCCCCTTCAGCACTTGCAAGCCCCGAAGTTCCGAGGCCTCCTCTCTCCAGCAGCTCACCCACCCACCTCAGCATGCGAGACCTCTGTCTGTCCCACCAGGAGACTTGAGTCCCAACCTCCTCCCCAGCCTGCTTCTTTCTGTCTTCCCAGGACACCAGGTGAGCTTGGTGCTCACAAAGGGCTGCACCACCACCAGTGACCACGAGGTCAGCATCACCAAGCACAGGACGAGCCCCGGGTTCTCCTTCATCTCCTACACCCACGTGTGCAGCCGCAAGAACTACTGCAATGAACTGTCCACCACAGCCCCTCTCTGGGTTCCACCTCCCGTCGCAGGTACCTGAGGGAAGCGAGGCTTTGGGTGGAAAAGGTCTGATGGGAGAAAAGGGATACAGGGTTCCGGAGTTGAGGGGGGGTGGGCGAACACAAGAGGAGCTCACTTCCTTTCTGGAGAGTGTCCAAACTTACTCTCTCCATCGTGACATTGACTGAGACGTTCCTTCTTGTCCCTGTCATCTCGCACTCTCCATCTCTTCTCCACGCCCTTCGTCTGACCTTGAGGTCCATAACATTGTAGAACTCCCCTGGCCCACTCTTGTCCAACAGTCTGGGTGGGTTTTCTGTCCTTCCCCCCCCTTCGCATATTTGTTTGTGGGCACGTGTGTGCACATGTGTGTGTAATCCAGAGGGCAGCCTCTTGACCACTGTCTCCTGGTGCTTGGGACAAGGTTGTTAGCCTAGAGCTCACCCATCCAGTTACACAGGCTAGACAGGAAGCTCTAGAGATGCGCCTGCCTCTGCCTGCCCAGTGGTGGGATGGCGGTCATGTACCACCATGCCTGGCTGTTTTTGCACGGGCATTGGGGATCAAACTTGGGTCCCCATTTTTGTGAAGCAAGCACTTGATTCAACTAAGCTATCTCTCCAGTCAGCGCCCCCTTCCCCCCCCCCCCACCCAGGTGAGTTTTCTGATGCTATACCACCCACCTCACTCTGGACTTGATCCAGCCATGCCCACCACTGAGGTCTTACTGAACAGTAGGCTGTAACTTTCCTCTCCTCTTGCCTGGTGTTAAGACTTGGGGGGGGGGTCAGGCTGGAGAGACGGCTCAGTGGTTAAGGCACTCGCCTGTGAAGCCTAAAGGACCCAGGTTCGATTCCCCGGGACCCACATAAGCCAGATGCGCAAGGTGGCACATGTGTCTGGACTTTGTTTGCAGTGGCTGGAGGCCCTGGCACGCCCATTCTCTGTCTATCTGCCTCTCTTTCTCTCAAATAAATAAAACATTTAACACTCAGGGGTCCTGCTCTTTGTTCCTTTATAAATATCCATGACCGGTGCACATGGTCTAGTAGAAATCGTGGGTAAAGTTCCTTCCAGAGTTGTCCTGCCTATGTCTGGCCATGTCTGAGTCCAGACCCAGAGGGTTCCACCAACCTTAGCTCCAGAATCCCTCCTGCACTTAGCCCCAGGGTCTCTGAAGATCTCCCCTGCCCTCTGGTCTTGCTTTGCCAATAGGCCATAACCTGAATCCCCCCTGAATCTGCTAGGAGGACATGTTGGGGTGACTAAGTAGAGGAAGGTATCTGAGCCTAACCTAGAACCCTCTCCCTGCCCCTCACTCCCTCCCTGTTCCTGTCACCTGCCAGTCCCAGGGACCCTGCACTGCCCGCTCTGCCTTTCTACCTCTGGCTGTGAGAATGTGCCGAAACAAGTCTGCCCTGCGGGCAACACTCACTGCTACAACGGAGTCCTCAGGCTCAGGGGCGGTAAGCCTGGACATCAGCGTGGGGGAGTGGACGGGGAGGACTGGACGTTGAGATCTGAGCATCCAGAAAACAGGGATAAACTGAGGCTCAGCCTGGAACCCAAATGATGTTAGGACTGGCCTCCCAGAGCTGGGCTGGTCCTGTGTCGGCATCTCTTGTCTCTCTACGTTTCCTCCTTTCCTAGGGAACATTGCCACCCGGCTGAACGTGTGGGGCTGCATGCCCCAGCCAGGCTGTGACCTGCTCAACGGAACCCAGGAGATCGGACCCGTGCACGTGAGCGAGGACTGCAATCCTCAGTCAGGTGAGGGGCACGGGGCGAGACAAGGCCATGTCCCGTGCTGCAGCCTCGGGGACCAGTGATCCTTGTGGGGTGTGGGACGGCCAAAGCCGTCAGCCACGGAGAGCCGCCCCCACGCATTTAGATGTTCATTGCTCACTCAGACATGGGCAAGTGAAGGGGTGCTCCAGGGAGGCTGTGGGGGCCGGGGGGAGGGTCAAGGGTCAGGAAGAGGTCCGCGGAAGGCGCATGGTCCAGAGGAGAGCTTTAAATAACCTTGGGTCAAGCGAGTTTGGGTGGCTTATCCACGTGGGAGGAAGGTTGGGATGTGAGGTGCGTAGATCTGCATGGGACTCTATGCTAAGGGCAGTGCACTGGCTCCCCCGAAGAGTGCATTTTGTTCTTTTTAGCATTATTCTTATTTTCTTTAAAACGAGAATGAATGAGAATGGGTGCACCAGGGCCTCCAGGCACTGCAAATGAACTCCAGATGCATGTGCCATTTTGTGCACCTGGCTTACACGGGTCCTGGGGAATTGAACCCCGTGTCGTTAGGCTTTGCAGGCAAGTGACCTAACCATGGAGCCATCTGTCCAGCCCCCAGAGTGCATTTTGGGAGCGAGTGCTCACTACCAGCCGTATTTCCAAACACCGTGACCGTGCATCACCTTCAATCTCCCGCTTTTCTCGACCGCCATCACCTATCCTTATGCTAGAGCATTCCAGTGGCATCTCTCCACTGGAAAAGAGAACCAGAGAGAGAGAAGTGAGGGGGCTTCACGTGTGGTAATGCAGCGGTGTGGACTCTGGGAGATCCCACTCATGCATGTAAATTCAGCCACAGTGGCACACACACACACAGGACTGATGCAGAGGGTCAAAGAGTGTCTCAAAACAAGGGGAAGCTAGTCGGGCATGGTGGTGCACGCCTTTAATCCCAACATTCGGGAGGCACAGGTAGGAGGATTGCTGTGAGCTCGAGGCCAGCCCCAGACTACATAGCGAATTCCAGGTCAGCCTGGGCTAGAGCGAGACCCTCCCTTGAAAAACCAAAACAAAACAAAACAAGTCACGGGTGGGGGGTAGCTACAGAGGTTGCTTAGCAGTTAAGACGTTTGCCTGCGAAGCCAAAGGACCCAGGTTCGATTCCCCAGGACCCACATAATCCAGGTGCACAAGGGGGTGCATGCATCTGGAGTTCGTTTGCAATGGCTGGAGGCCCTGGCATGTCCTTTCTCTGTCTGGCTCCTCCCTCCCTCCCTCTCTCTCTTTCTCTCTCTCCCTCCCTGAAAATAAATAAATAAAAACCCAAAAAACCATTTAAAAAAGTCAAGGGGAAGGTGAACTGCGGACAAGAGGTAGGATAGGAATCCTGACTCCCTTGCTCCTGCCTCAGTTTCCTTATTTGTATCCCTGCATCACTCTGCCTGAGTAGGCTGTTTGCAGGAAGCAGAGCATGCTCAGGACATCCTCCTCTTAATGCGTCAGTCACCCTGCCCAGCTAGGTTAAGATCTCTTAGGCTTAGCGGCTAAGTAAGGCACTTGCCTACAAGGCCTAAGGACTCATGTTCTACTCTCCAAGTCCCATGTAAGCCAGACACACAAAGTGACGCCAGCACACAAGGTTGCACATGCTCACAAGGGGGCACACCCATCTGGAGTTTGCAGTGGCAGAGGCCCTGGCACACCCATTCTCTCTCTCTCTCTCTTTGTCTCTCTCTCTCGCTTGTAAAAAAAAAAAAAGCTTGTCTGTTGGACTTGCCTCAGCAATAAAAAGGGGGGGCTGGAGAGATGGCTTAGTGGTTAAAGCACTTGCCTGTGACGCCTAAGAACTCATGTTCGACTCTCCGGGTCCCACATAAGTGCGATGCAGTGATGCAAGCATGCAATGCCACACATGCCCACAAGGGGGTGCACATGTCTGGTGTTCATTTGCAGAGGCTGAAGGTCCTGGCGCACCCATTCTGTCTCTCGCTTGCGTGCTCTCTCTCTCACTCTCTCTCAAAATAAAGAAAAAAAATAAAAAGAAACTTACGGATGTGGCTAGACACCAACATACTCTGGTTCTTGCAGAACAGACCTTGGGAAGGGTGTCCTGGATGAGTATACCCACGTGAGGTCACACAGGACCCCAAAGCCTCCCACAGAACCCTCATACGAGTTAGACTCTCATCCTGTCCAGCAGGTCTCCAAGATTGGATGGGGGCAGACACCGTGGCTTGGGGCGCTCTGAGCTGTGGCAGTCTGGTAGCGTTGTGACCTGTCGTAAGCGCGAGGTGCAGATGCTCTGTAGAGAAGGCGTCCTCTGTCCCTATTTTCCTGTCTTGGAACAGGATGACAATTATAACATCATCTGTTTAGGGAGTTGTGATAAGGAAGTGACAACCGAGTCAAAAGCGAGGGTTAGAGCCTGGCCTGTGATCCCGGTGCTCAGGAGGCCAGAAGATTGGGAGTTCGAGGCCAGCCTGAACCAGGTAGCAAGATCCCGTCTAGGAGGAAGAGGGAGGAGTGACCCTGTCCAGACACAGAGCAAGCACTCAGTGTCGACCCGGAGCAGGTTGAGTCCTTTTGTTTGGAACATACCTGTGGTTTCCCAGTTGAAGAAACCACCTTCCTTATTATCCAGTGAGGACTCCAGAGTCCCGATGGGAGAGGCGAGGTGGGTCAGGGATAAAGATGAGTCCTCCACAAGAGGCACAGCTTTCCTCAGAAGGTCACACAGGGGCTGGAGAGATAGCTTAGTGGTTAAGGTGCTTGCCTGCAAAGCCAAAGGGCCTAGGTTCACATCCCCAGAACCCATGTAACCCAGAGGCACAAAGTGGCACATGCATCTGGAGTTCATTTGCAGCAGCTAGAGGCCCTGGCATGCCCATTCTCTCCCCCTCCCATAAGTAAATAAATAAATAAAATATTTAAATCCAAGACTAAGGGATGGCACAGCCAGGTCACACAGAGTATGGTTTAGAATGCAATCACTGGGGCTGGGGAGATGGCTTAGTGGTTAAGGCACTTGCCTTTGAAGCCTAAGGGCTCATGTTCGATTCCCCAGATCCCACGTAAGCCAGACACACAAAAATGAGGCAAGCACAAGGTTGCACATGCCCACTAGGTGGTACAAGCATCTGGAATTCGATTTCAGAGGCTGGAGGCCCTGGTGCACCAGTTCTCTCTCTCTTTGTTAGGGTTTTGCTGACCTGGAATTCACTATGGAGTCTCAAGGTGGCCTCGAGCTCACAGTGATCCTCCTACCTCTGCCTCCCGAGTGCTGGGATTAAAGGTGTGCACCAAAAAATGTTTTAGCCTTGTGTGGTGGCGCATGCCTTTAATCCCAGCACTGGGGAGGCAGAGGTAGGAGAATTGCCGTGTGTTCAAGGCCACCCTGAGACTCCATAGTGAATTCCCAGGTCAGCCTGGGCTAGAGTGAGACCCTACCTCGGGGAAAAAAAAAAAAAAAAGTTAAAAAAATTTTAAATATAATAAGATACAACCACAGAAACTAAGGGGACAGACATGAGGTTCCCTGGCTCACACAGACCATGGTGAAGTTTCTTCTCCACAGACACGTTGACCTGTCACAAGGGGGTGTTGGTGAAGTTTGGCAGAGACTTGTCCAAAAACCCAGTGGAATGGACCGCGTCGGAGGAGCAGATATGCGTCGCTGGTGAGCTGTGTCAGGAGACCCTGCTGCTCATCGACGTCGGTAGGTGGGCAGAGCATGAGAGCCACACCCCTGCACCGGGGGCAGCCCAGTCTTACCCCACATTCCTGCCCAGTCCCTCTCAGGCCTGGATAATCCTTCTCTCTGCCCCTTTTACCCCCTGGTTAAAAAAAAAAAAAAAAAAAAAAAAAACCTGGGGCAGGGCTAGAGAGATGACTCAGTGGTTAAAGCACTTGCCTGTGAAGCCTAAGGACCCATGTTCGACTCTCCAGGTCTCACATAAGCCAGACGCACAAGGTAACACAAGCATGCAAGGCCACACACGCACACGAGATGGCCACGTGTCTGGAGTTCAATTTCAGTGGCTAGAAGCCCTGGCATTAAAAAAAAAAAGGGAGGGGGGAACTGGCGCAAAGCTATAACCTACCCTGCTGGCGTGGGTTGCCCGTACATGTGGTTGTCCCGTGCAAAGGGGTGAAAATGGTGCCGCCCAGGGGAGCCTCAGGGATCGCATTCATTTGGGAAGAATGGATAGTGGGCTGCAGACACAGCTCAGCTGGCGGAGTGACATGCACAGAGCCCTGGGTTCAATCCCCAGCACCACATAAGATTGAGTGAGTACACTCCTGTGATTCCAGCGCTCCGGAGGTGGAGGCAGGAGCGTCAGAGGCTCGATGTCATCCTTGGCTGGAAAGAAAGGAAGAAAGAGAAAAGAAAAGAAAAGAAAAGAAAAGAAAAGAGAAAGGGAAAGGAGAGGAGAGGAGAGGAGAGGAGAGGAGAGGAGAGGAGAGGAGAGGAGAGGAGAGGAGAGGAGAGGAAAGGAAAGGAAAGGAAAGGAAAGGAAAGGAAAGGAAAGGAAAGGAAAGGAAAGGAAAGGAAAGGAAAGGAAAGGAAAGGAAAGGAAAAGAGGGAGGGAAGGAAAGAAGAGAAGAGAAAGAAAGAAAACAGAAAAAAATAAAAGAAAAAGAGAAGAAGGTGCTAGCCAGGCATGGAGACGCACGCCTTTAATCCCATCACTTGGGAGGCAGAGGTAGGAGGATCGCCATGAGTTCGAGGCCACCCTGAGACTCCATAGTGAATTCCAGGTCAGCCTGGGCTAGAGTGAGACCCTACCTCAAAAAAAAAAAAAGAAAGAAAGAATGAAAGAAAATAAGAAGAGAGAAGAAGAAAGGAAGGAGCAAGGGAGGGAAAGGAATGAATGGAGGGAAGGGTAGGAGGAAGAAAAGGGAGGAAGGGAAGAAAAGAAGGAGGGAGGAGGAAAAGAAGTGCACTAAGCAGGTATTTTAGATTTCTACAAAGTCATGCATGCAGGGTAATGGAAAAAGGGAAAGAAAAACATACAAAAAGGAGCTAACTAGGGCCGTAGAGATGGGTCAGTGGTTAAGGCGCTTGCCTGCAAAGCCAACGGTCCCAGGTTTGATTCCCCAGGACTCATGTAAAGCCAGATGCCCAAAGTGGAGCATATGACCGAGGTTCATGCGCAGTGGCTAGAAGCCCTGGTGGGTCCCTTCTCTCCCCCTACTCATAAATAAATTTTTTTTTAAAGGTGCGGGGGTGGGGAGGGAGGTAACTGGGTATGGAGAGAACTCTAGAAAGATCCAACAGGAGCCCAGGGGAGAAAATGGAAAAAGGACAATCGAACAAGATGCACCAGAAGGTAGAACTGAAGGACCCAGGGTCAGGCTTCAGTCTGTGTGTGTGTGAGAGAGAGAGAGACAGAGAGGGTTTTCCAGTGTGTGTGCGTGCATATGTGTGTGTTTGCACGTGAAGGTCAAGGGACAACCTCCGATGTCTCTCATGGACCCGGAGATCACCAGTTAGGCTAACCTGGCTGACCAGTGAGCCCCAGGAATCCCTAGCACTGAGATACCACCAAATGCCACTATGTCCAGCTTTTTATTTTATTTTCTTAATTTTTTAAAATTTTATTATATTTCTTTTTTTCCTTTTTAAAAAATTTTTATTTATTTGTTTGAAAGTGACAGAGAGAGAAAGAGGCAGATAGAGAGAGACAGAGAATGGGCGCGCCAGGGCCTCCAGCCACTGCAAACAAACTCCAGACGCATGCGCCCCCTTGTGCATCTGGCTAACGTGGGTACTGGGGAATCGAGCCTCGAACTGGAGTCCTTAGGCTTCACGGGCAGGCACTTAACCACTGAGCCATCTCTCCAGTCCAAAATTTTATTTTATTCCTTTAAATATTTTATTTTTCTTTATTTGAGGGAGGGAGAGATATATACAGAAATAGGCAGGTAAGAGAAAGAGAGAGAGAATGGATGCACCAGGGCCTCCAGCCACTGCAAACAAACTCCACTCCAGACTGGTGTGCCCCTTGTGCATCTGGCTTACATGGGTCCTGGGGAGTCGAACCCGGGTTATTTGGCTTTGCAGGCAAGCGCCTTAACCGTTAAACCATCTCTCCAGCCCTAAATTTATTTTATTTGAGAGAGAGAGAGAGAATGGACGCACCAGGTCCTCTAGCCACTGTAAACGAACTCCAGACACGTGCCACTTTGTGGCTTAGCAGGGTCCTGGGGAATAGAACCTGGGTCTTTCTGCTTCTGCAGGCAAACGCCTTGACGGCTAAGCCATCTCTCCAAACCCAGCTTTTGAACCTGAGTTCTGAGGCTTGAACTCGGGTCCCCTTGCTTGGAAGGCAGGCACTTTACCCACTAAAACCATCTCCCCATCACTTTGCCAGACATTACACATGACTTGTGCTGTTACAAGGGATGTATTGCATTGGCTCTCATTCTTGTCACACACCCCCCCCCCCCCACTCAGGACACCACTCGCTCCTGTTAGGGAGCAAAGGCTGTACCGAGGCCGGGACACAGGACATCACAGGTGTCACCCACAACTCGCTGCCCCCTGGGATGGTCGTGGCCTCCTACTTCCGGTTCTGCTCGGACTCCGACCTGTGTAACAGCGCCCGGCTCAGCAGTGAGCTGTTGGACACCTTCCCGCAATCAGGTAGGGAGACCCTGGAGCCGACCCTTGGGGGTCCGGCTTGGTGGCCGCGGCATGGAGCAGAGCGGTGTCCCCCAACTCAGGCGCCTTCTCTCTGTCCCCAGCTGGGCCTGCGCCTGGACACCTCCAGTGTCCAGCGTGCGTGCAGTTTTCCGGGTCTTGCAACAACTCCGAACTTGTTGCCTGCGCTCAGGGCACCTCACACTGCTATAGTGGAAATATTGAGCTCACAGGGGGTGAGTGTTGAAGGCTGGAGCCCAGAGGGGAAGGAAGTGGAGAACTCCACCCCTGGGTCCGAGGGAGGAGGGCTGGGTCTGGACCCCCGGGTCTGAGGGAGGAGGGCTGGGTCTGGAGCCCTGGGTCTGAGGGAGGAGGGCTGGGTCTGGACCCCCGGGTCTGAGGGAGGAGGGCTGGGTCTGGAGCCCCGGGTCTGAGGGAGGAGGGCTGGGTCTGGAGCCCCGGGTCTGAGGGAGGAGGGCTGGGTCTGGAGCCCCGGGTCTGAGGGAGGAGGGCTGGGTCTGGACCCCCGGGTCTGAGGGAGGAGGGCTGGGTCTGGACCCCCGGGTCTGAGGGAGGAGGGCTGGGTCTGGACCCCCGGGTCTGAGGGAGGAGGGCTGGGTCTGGAGCCCTGGGTCTGAGGGAGGAGGGCTGGGTCTGGACCCCCGGGTCTGAGGGAGGAGGGCTGGGTCTGGAGCCCCGGGTCTGAGGGAGGAGGGCTGGGTCTGGAGCCCCGGGTCTGAGGGAGGAGGGCTGGGTCTGGACCCCCGGGTCTGAGGGAGGAGGGCTGGGTCTGGACCCCCGGGTCTGAGGGAGGAGGGCTGGGTCTGGACCCCCGGGTCTGAGGGAGGAGGGCTGGGCCTGGACCCCTGGGTCTGAGGGAGGAGGGCTGGGTCTGGACCCCCGGGTCTGAGGGAGGAGGGCTGGGTCTGGAGCCCTGGGTCCGAGGGAGGAGGGCTGGGTCTGGAGCCCTGGGTCTGAGGGAGGAGGGCTGGGTCTGGACCCCCGGGTCTGAGGGAGGAGGGCTGGGTCTGGAGCCCTGGGTCCGAGGGAGGAGGGCTGGGTCTGGAGCCCTGGGTCTGAGGGAGGAGGGCTGGGTCTGGACCCCTGGGTCTGAGGGAGGAGGGCTGGGTCTGGAGCCCTGGGTCTGAGGGAGGAGGGCTGGGTCTGGACCCCCGGGTCTGAGGGAGGAGGGCTGGGTCTGGAGCCCTGGGTCCGAGGGAGGAGGGCTGGGTCTGGAGCCCTGGGTCCGAGGGAGGAGGGCTGGGTCTGGAGCCCTGGGTCTGCGGGAGGAGGGCTGGGTCTGGACCCCTGGGTCCGAGGGAGGAGGGCTGGGTCTGGACCCCTGGGTCCGAGAGAGGAGGGCTGGGTCTGGACCCCTGGGTCCGAGAGAGGAGGGCTGGGTCTGGACCCCCGGGTCTGAGGGAGGAGGGCTGGGTCTGGACCCCTGGGTCCGAGAGAGGAGGGCTGGGTCTGGACCCCTGGGTCCGAGGGAGGAGGGCTGGGTCTGGACCCCCGGGTCTGAGGGAGGAGGGCTGGGTCTGGACCCCTGGGTCCGAGAGAGGAGGGCTGGGTCTGGACCCCTGGGTCCGAGGGAGGAGGGCTGGGTCTGGACCCCCGGGTCTGAGGGAGGAAGGCTGGGCCTGGACCCCTGGGTCTGAGGGAGGAAGGCTGGGTCTGGAGCCCTGGGTCCGAGGGAGGAGGGCTGGGCCTGGACCCCTGGGTCTGAGGGAGGAGGGCTGGGTCTGGACCCCTGGGTCCGAGGGAGGAGGGCTGGGTCTGGACCCCCGGGTCTGAGGGAGGGGGGCTGGGTCTGGAGCCCTGGGTCCGAGGGAGGAGGGCTGGGCCTGGACCCCTGGGTCTGAGGGAGGGGGGCTGGGCCTGGACCCCTGGGTCTGAGGGAGGAGGGCTGGGTCTGGACCCCTGGGTCTGAGGGAGGAGGGCTGGGTCTGGACCCCTGGGTCTGAGGGAGGGGGGCTGGGCCTGGACCCCTGGGTCTGAGGGAGGGGGGCTGGGCCTGGACCCCCGGGTCTGAGGGAGGAGGGCTGGGTCTGGAGCCCTGGGTCTGAGGGAGGAGGGCTGGGTCTGGACCCCCGGGTCCGAGGGAGGAGGGCTGGGTCTGGACCCCCGGGTCTGAGGGAGGAGGGCTGGGTCTGGAGCCCTGGGTCTGAGGGAGGAGGGCTGGGTCTGGACCCCCGGGTCTGAGGGAGGAGTTCTGGGCCTGGAGCCCTGGGTCTGAGGGAGGAGGGCTGGGCCTGGACCCCTGGGTCTGAGGTTTGCTGACATGCATCCCTGTGGCTGGGCCCACACCCTCTAGGTGGACTTTCTGGCACCGTCAGCATCCAAGGATGCATGGCCTCGTCTTCCAAGTTACTGTTGAGCAAGAACAAGACAATTGGGATATTTTCTGTGAACGAGGAGCTTGCTAGAGACACCAGTGCCAGTAGTCCTGTTTCTCCAAATGGAGTTGCCCCTGGCTGTCACGTGGCTGGCGCATTGCTGCTGGGCATAACCCTCGCCCTTTTGTTTGGAGGGTTGCGTTCTCCCTGTTGACTCCCTGTCATGGCTAACCCATGCTGACCGCCCAAACCCAGATGTCCTTCCGACCCGATAACCTCATAGCCTTGAACCTGAACTTGTTTTCCCAGGCTGCCCACCTGTTACCTTCCCTCACCCACACACGCGCTATCATCTGATGAGCATATATGTATATACACACACACATATATATATGGTAGGCTTTGGCCAGCTCTACTGAACTCACTCTGTGGGAGAGTGGACATCCACAAATTTGCTACATGTTTTGGATAATAAAACTCCTGATCTTTCTTCAAACGCCGGCATCCTTCTATATAAATGGAGCACAAGATGGGGGGGGGGGGGAGAGTTTCCCACTAAGAGGATCACTAGCGGGCTGGAGAGACGGTGCATTGGTTAAGGTGCTTGCTTGGGTTCGATTCCCCAGGACGCACGTAAAGCCAGATGCACAAAGTGGCGCGTGCATCTGGAGTTTGTTTGCAGCAGCTGGAGGCCCTGGTGTGCTTGTTCTCATTCTCTCTCTCTCTCTCTCTCTCCTTGAAAATAGATAAATAAAAATATTTGGGACTAGTACCCACATAAGACAGATGCACTTGTGGGCCCATGCCGCTGAAGGTCCTAGCACATCCCTTCTCTCGATCGTTCTCTCTCTCTCTTCCTTTCAAATAAATAAAAATAAAATGGAAAAAAAATTAAAATAAAATAAAAAAGAAAGTCACTACCCGGGAATGGTGGCACATGCCTTTAATCCCAGCACTCAGGACAGAGGTAGAAGGATCGCCGTGAGTTCGAGGCCACCCTGAGACTACATAGTGAATTCCAGGTCAGCCTGGGCCAGAGCGAGACCCTACCTTGAAAAACAAAACGAAACAAAAATTTTATTTTTGAAAGAATCACTCACATCCATTCCCCATCGGCCCGTATCTTTGCTCCAACCCGTGTTACGCCGCACACCTTTCAGGGACAGCGCTGTGTGCTGAAGCGCTGGGACATTGCCACGACTCTGGAGATGAAGGAGCCGGGTGGCCGTGAGCCCTCCTCCTTGTCAGTCAGCATCGCTGCATAAGCCAGGGGCGCTCGGCTCATCCCAGTAACAGGAGTGGAGGTTCAAAGTGTGCTGATTTAAGGGGATAATTAATTGACACATAGGAGATGGGTTGAGAACAGGGTTAACTAAGGCTTTTTGTATTAGGTCTTTGCTACCATCACAGGCAGGAAAAGGTGAGGGTCAGAGGCCATTTCTGGAGAGGGGGCCAGGAAAAAGGGAGGATAAGGAGTTAAAACAGTTTGAAGGCTGGAAAGATGGCTTATGGCTTAGCGGTAAAGGCGGGTGCCTGAGAAGCCTAAGGAACCAGGTTCGATTCTCCAGGTCCCACGTAAGCCAGATGCACATTGGTAACACATGTGTCTGGAGTTTGTTAGCAGGGGCTGGAGGCCCTGGTGTGCCCATTCTCACTCTCCCTCCCTGTCCTAAATTAATTAATTAAAATCTTTAAAAAGGGGGCTGGAGAGATGGCTTAGCGGTTAAGCGCTTGCCTGAGAAGCCTAAGGACCCCGGTTCGAGGCTCAATTCCCCAGGACCCACGTTAGCCAGATGCACAAGGGGGCGCACGCGTCTGGAGTTCGTTTGCAGAGGCTGGAAGCCCTGGCGCGCCCATTCTCTCTCTCTCCCGCTTTCTGTCTTTCTCTCTGTGTCTGTCGCTCTCAAACAAACAAACAAATTAATTAATTAATTAATTAAAAAAGAAAAAGAAAACTCGGGGCTGGAGAGGTGGCTCAGTGGTTAAGGCACTTGCCTACAAAACCTAATGACTGGAGTTCAATCCCCGAATACCCACGTGAAGCCAGATGCACAAAGCGGCACATGCATCTGGAGTTCTGTGCGGCGCCTAGAGGTCACGGTGCACCCATCCCCACCCCCCCAGTGTGGTGGCACACGTCTGTCATCCCAGCACTCCTCCGCTTCTCTGCGTTCCCTTCTTGGCCGGAGGGTGTGGCTGGCTGTGCCTCCGGCTCCCACCACTGTCACCAGAAACCTGAAGGCAGTCGAGCGTTTCACGGATTGGGAGCTCTGAAATTGTGAGCCCAAATAATTTTCTCTGTGTGTGGGTCTGTTTTTCTCTTTGGGTCATCTCTCTTACCTTTCACACTCACCATACAGCCACGGTGTGTACAAAGTAAGCCATCCGGGTTTGCGTGCGCACAGTGATGTTCGCACAGTGAGAAAATTACCTGATGACACATTTCTCGCAAGATAGCCCCATCATTGGCACGTTCCATTTGCGCGAGTTCTGTGCTTGTGCCTCGGTTTATCTTTCTGCTTTTTGGCTTGGCTGTTGGTTGGTTTGTTGGTTTATTGAGACTGTGTATCCTAGGCTGGCTTCAAACTCACCAGTCTCCTGGCTCAGCCTCCGAGAGAGAGAGAGATTGAGAATGGGCACACTAGGGCATCCTGGCACTGCAAACGACAAACTCAGGATATATGCGCCACTTTGTACATCATCTGGCTTTACATGAGCACTGAGGAATTGAACCCGGGCCATCAGACTTTGCAAGCAAGCACCTTTAACTGCCGAGCCAACTTTCCAGCCCCAAGAGTAATGTATTCCTCACAGTTAAAGAGCTAAAGGCTCTTTCAATTTTAAGGTAGAATATAATGTCTAGTGTATCTGTAATTTTTTTAAGACGGTGTCTCATGTAGCCTAGGCTGGCCTTGAACTCACTGTGTAACTGAGGATAACTTTAATCCTAATCCTCTTGCCTCAACCTCCTGAACACTGGGGTTACAGGCCTGTACCGCCATGCCCAGTTTATGCAATGCTGGTACTGGATCCAGGGCCCTGTATTCTATCAACTGAGCTGCTTCCCAGCCCCCTTCTTTCACCATACACAGATCACCAGATAGATTCAAGTCAGGCTTGATGGAGCCCAGCCCCGGCCCCTAACTGAGCTGAAATGGTCAGATTCCCTCTCTCACCACAAGGTGGTGCTCTCCACGCCTAAAGTTCCCACAGTCACAAAGTCTAGGAAACTCAGCCTCACAGGATGACATTGTCCTTCAGAAATGTCTCTGGGAGCCTTTAATCCCAGCACTCGGCAGGCAGAGGTAGGAGGATTACCATGAGTTCTAGGCCACCCTGAGACTACAGAATGAATTCCAGGTCAGCCTGGGCTAGAGTGAAACACTCGAAAAACCAACCACACGAAAGAAAGAGAGAGAGAAGGAAGGAAGAAAAAGAAAAGAAAGGGTGGGGGACTGTAGAGCTGGTTCAGTGGTTAAAGGTGCTTGCTTGCAAAGTCTGGCGGTCTTGGTTCGATTCCCCAGTACCAACCTAAAGCCAGATGCATGAAGTGGCAAATGCATCTGGAGTTCATTTGTAGTGGCACAAAGCCCTGGCACACCCATACGTTTGCATTCGCTCGCACTCTCTCGCAAATAAATAAATAAATTGTTTAAAGAAGAAAGAAAAGCTGAGCATGGTGGTTCATAGGCAGAGGTAGGAGGATCAACATGAGTTCGAGGCCATCCTGAGACTATATAGTGAATTCCAGGTCAGCCTGGGCTAGAGTGAGACCCTTCCTCAAAAATAAAAAAGAAGGGCTGGAGAGATGAATTAGCGGTTAAGGTGCTTGCCTGCAAAACCAAAGGACTCAGGTTCCATTCCCCAGAATCCACATAAGCCAAAGTGGTGCACACCTTTAATCCCAGCACTCGGGAGGCAGAGATAGGAGGATCGATGCAAGTTCAAGGCCACCCTGAGACTACAGTGAATTCCAGGTCCTCCTGGGCTAGAGCCTCAGTAAATAAATAAATAATAAAAAGAAAAAAGAAAAGCTGGGTGTGGTGGCACATGCCTAACCCTAAACCTTTAATTTCAGGAGGCAGAGGTCGGAGGATAGCCATGAGTTCAAAGCCACCTTTTAGCCACTGAGCCAACTCTTCATCCCTTATGTATGTATCTATGTTTGTGTGTATATATATATTTTTTCATTTGGGGGGAGGGGTGAATTCTCTAAGTAGCCTAGGTTGGTCTCCTGCCACCCTGGTAAGAACTCTTAGAAGAAACTTAAATTTTAGTTCCCATATTGTCATCATCAGACTCGCAATTTTATAGGAACTTAATGTAATTAGCTTTGGGGTCAGTGTTTTAACTTTGCTAATCTCCTAAATTGTCTTGTTCAGTTTATTTAACTCATGAAGCAGACAAAAGTGTTCACATGGAATTACGCCAAATTAAGCTGGGGCCTCCAGAGGCTCCTTGAAATCTAGCCCCACCTCCTCGCTCGCCCTCTCCGGATGGATCAAGGAGCTCTTTGTTCCACAAGCTTCCTACACCAGGAGAGGGCTGGTGGCATCCGGCTCACCATTTGCATACCTGGTCCTCACCACAGTGTTTCTCAATGCAAGATCAATATCGAGTTATAATTATAAAAAGATATTTATACTGTGGGATGGAGAGATGGCTTAGCCGTTAAGGTGCTTCCCTGCAAAGCCAAAAACCCAGGTTTGGTTCCTCAGGACCCATGTAAGCCAGATGCACACGGTGCTACATGTGGTTGGAATTGGTTTGCAGCAGCTGAAGGCCTTGACATGCCCCTTCCCACCCTCTCTCCCTCCATAATTCTCTCTCTCTCTCAAAGTAAATAAATTTACTTTTAAGAAATATTTAGGGCTGGAGAGATGGCTTAGCGGTTAAGTGCTTGCCTGTGAAGCCTAAGGACCCCGGTTCGAGGCTTGGTTCCCCAGGTCCCACGTTAGCCAGATGCACAAGGGGGGTGCACGAGTCTGGAGTTCGTTTGCAGAGGCTGGAAGCCCTGGCGCGCCCATTCTCTCTCTCTCCCTCTATCTGTCTTTCTCTCTGTGTCTGTCGCTCTCAAATAAATAAATAAAAAATTAAAAAAAAAAAAGAAATATTTATATTTTATTTGGCAGAGGGAAGTGGGGAGATGGGCGGGCACACTCAGGCATCTTGCCATTGCAAACCCACCCCAGATGCATGGGCCACTTGGTGCATCTGGCTTTACATGTGTACTGGGGAATCGAACCTGGGCTGTGAGGCTTTACAAGCAAGTGCCTTTTAACCACTGAGCCATCTCTCCAGTCCTACATTTATGATTTTGTTTTGGAAGAGGGTCTTGCTATGTAGCCCAGGCTGTTGGCCTCAAACTTGAGGTCCCTCTGCCTCTACCCCCCCCCATGGTGAGATTACAGGCCTTCACTTCCATACCCAATTTCTTCTATTTATTTTTTGATGGTGGAGGGGTCGGGGTGGTTTCTGAGAGAAGGCTTTATGTAGCCTGGCCTGGTCTCAAACTCCTGACCCTCCTGCCTCTGTCTCTGAAGTACCAGGTGTGCAGGCACGTATCGCCACATACAGAGGCCACGGGGTGACATCAGGTGTCTTCTGACACTGCTCTTTTTTTTTTTTTTTTTTTTTGAAAAAAATTTGTTTTTTAAGTTTCTTATGTTTTGAGAGAGAGAAAATTGGCACATTGGAGCCTCAGCCACTGCAATAGAACTCCAGACACTTGTGCCACCTAGTGGGCACGTGCGACCTTGTGCTTGCCTCACCTTTGTGCATCAGGCTTATGTGGGATCTGGAGAGTCAAACATGGGTCCTTAGGCTTCTCAGGAAAGTGCCTTAACCACCAAACAATCCCTCCAGCCCTGGACTCCTCTTTATTTGCTGAGGCAGGATCAGTCACTTTAACCCAGGGCTTGCCAATGCAGCTAGTGTAGCCTGCCCCAGGGAGTACCGTCTCTGCCTTCTCCAGGATTAAAAGTGGGCAACTGCACCCTCCTGGCATTTATGTAAACGTTGGGGATTCAAATTCAATACTTCCTTTTGTGTGGAGACCTTTATCCACTGAGCCTCAGCCCCTTTTCACCCTTATTTATTTTTAATTTTTTTTTTTTAAAGAGACAGAGAGGGAGGGAGAATGGGCACACCAGAGCCTCAGCCACTGCAATGGAACGCCATACACTTGCGCCACCTAGTGGGCATGTGTGACCTTGCACTTGCCTCACCTTTGTGCATCCGGCTTACGTGGGATCCAGAGAGTCAAACATGGGTCCTTAGGCTTTGCAGGCAAGCGCCTTAATGGCTAAGCCATCTCTCCAGCCCTCACCCTTACTTATTTCTGCTTTTTGAGCTTTTGTAGTATATGGTGTGTGTGGTGCATGTACATGTGTTGTGGAAAACTTTTCCCCAGGGGAGGCACGGCCACACATCTGCACCCCCAATAGGGCTCAGATGGTAGACCAAAGTACAAATACACCAACACCAGTTTGGTAAGCCAATGAATTTATTGGGGGGGGGGTCACATACAGAACATAAGGGGTTACTTACAGGAATGTGGGGCCCCCCAAAGCAGCCACTCTGATGGAGATTCCCGGGCCTCAGGATGAGGGCTTCGTACAGAGCATCGGGGCCCAGAGCAGCCGCACCACGGAGGAGTCTCACTGCCCCCCGGATGACAACTTCCCTGTGGCCGCTTCTAGATGCTCCTTGTCCCTGTCCAGCAGTGTGAGACCACAGAGGAGGACTTCAGCGGGACTCACCATGCTCCTCCCTCAGCCTGGGGTGAGGGCTTACTTACCGAGGATGAGACCCCAAAGCAACACTACAGAGGGGCTCACTATACCGGATTACCCCCGTGGGTGCTCCTCTCTCAGCCTGGGGGTGAAGGCTTACTCACTGAGCATGAACACTCAGAGATACTACCTCAGTGGGGCTCATTGTTCCTTGATCTTTTCCTCTCTATATACTCTGTTTCCCACCACCCACCTCAGGTCATGAGGTCTTGTGCATTACTGTATACAGCTGGTACAGGGGATACCTAAATCTCACATGGGGGTCTGATGACCCTCCCCACAACACCGCTTGTAAGTTGACCCACCTATTTTCAGTGAAGCTGGAAATAGTTGTTTACACCTTTCAATGCAGAGGACATTTGCCATACAACATGTGTATGCAGATACGGGTGCGCCCTGAGTGCTTGGAGGCCACTGATTCCAGAATTTGCTGTTTTCTCAAGTCCCAGCCAGCCTCCGGTTTCTATTCACCACAAGACTGGGATTACAGACACGTGTGGCCACGCACACATTGTGCATGTGGCTTTATGTGAGTGCTGCGGAATTGAACCCAGGTCTAAGGGCTTTGCAGGCAAATACCTTAACAACTGAGCCTTCTTTCCAGCCCTTCTATTTAATTTTGATGCCATCATTTCGTCCCTCCTATTATGCAGATATTGTGGTGTTATAGCTCTACCACTGAGTCAACCCCAGCCCCTCACTGTGGACTCTAGACAAGTGCTCTACCACTGAGCCACACCTCAGCCCCTCACTGTGGACTCTGGACAAGTGCTCTACCTCTGAGCCACGCCCCCAGCCCCTCACTGTGGATCTAGACAAGTGCTCTACCTCTGAGCCACGCCCCCAGCCCCTCACTGTGGATCTAGACAAGTGCTCTACCTCTGAGCCACGCCCCCAGCCCCTCACTGTGGATCTAGACAAGTGCTCTACCTCTGAGCCACGCCCCAGCCCCTCACTGTGGGTTCTAGACAAGTGCTCTACCTCTGAGCCACGCCCCCAGCCCCTCACTGTGGATCTAGACAAGTGCTCTACCTCGGAGTCACGACCCCAGCCCCTCACTGTGGGTTCTAGAGAAGTGCTCTACCTCTGAGCCATGCCCCCAGCCCCTCACTGTGGACTCTAGACAAGTGATCTACCTCTGAGCCACACCCCCAGCCCCTCACTGTGTATCTAGACAAGTGCTCTACCTCTGAGCCACGCCCCTAGCCCCTCACTGTGGATCTAGACAAGTGCTCTACCTCTGAGCCACGCCCCCAGCCCCTCACTGTGGATCTAGACAAGTGCTCTACCTCTGAGCCACGCCCCCAGCCCCTCACTGTGGATCTAGACAAGTGCTCTACCTCTGAGCCACGCCCCCAGCCCCTCACTGTGGATCTAGACAAGTGCTCTACCTCTGAGCCACGCCCCCAGCCCCTCACTGTGGGTTCTAGACAAGTGCTCTACCTCTGAGCCACGCCCCCAGCCCCTCACTGTGGATCTAGACAAGTGCTCTACCTCTGAGCCACGCCCCCAGCCCCTCACTGTGGATCTAGACAAGTGCTCTACCTCTGAGCCACGCCCCCAGCCCCTCACTGTGGATCTAGACAAGTGCTCTACCTCTGAGCCACGCCCCAGCCCCTCACTGTGGGTTCTAGACAAGTGCTCTACCTCTGAGCCACGCCCCCAGCCCCTCACTGTGGATCTAGACAAGTGCTCTACCGCGGAGTCACGACCCCAGCCCCTCACTGTGGGTTCTAGAGAAGTGCTCTACCTCTGAGCCATGCCCCCAGCCCCTCACTGTGGACTCTAGACAAGTGATCTACCTCTGAGCCACACCCCCAGCCCCTCACTGTGTATCTAGACAAGTGCTCTACCTCTGAGCCACGCCCCCAGCCCCTCACTGTGGATCTAGACAAGTGCTCTACCTCTGAGCCACGCCCCCAGCCCCTCACTGTGGATCTAGACAAGTGCTCTACCTCTGAGCCACGCCCCCAGCCCCTCACTGTGGATCTAGACAAGTGCTCTACCTCTGAGCCACGCCCCCAGCCCCTCACTGTGGATCTAGACAAGTGCTCTACCTCTGAGCCACGCCCCCAGCCCCTCACTGTGGATCTAGACAAGTGCTCTACCTCTGAGCCACGCCCCCAGCCCCTCACTGTGGGTTCTAGACAAGTGCTCTACCTCTGAGCCACGCCCCCAGCCCCTCACTGTGGATCTAGACAAGTGCTCTACCTCTGAGCCACGCCCCCAGCCCCTCACGGTGGATCTAGACAAGTGCTCTACCTCTGAGCCACGCCCCCAGCCCCTCACTGTGGATCTAGACAAGTGCTCTACCTCTGAGCCACGCCCCCAGCCCCTCACTGTGGGTTCTAGACAAGTGCTCTACCTCTGAGCCACGCCCCCAGCCCCTCACTGTGGATCTAGACAAGTGCTCTACCTCTGAGCCACGCCCCCAGCCCCTCACTGTGGATCTAGACAAGTGCTCTACCTCTGAGCCACGCCCCCAGCCCCTCACTGTGGATCTAGACAAGTGCTCTACCTCTGAGCCACGCCCCAGCCCCACACTGTGGGTTCTAGACAAGTGCTCTACCTCTGAGCCACGCCCCCAGCCCCTCACTGTGGATCTAGACAAGTGCTCTACCGCGGAGTCACGACCCCAGCCCCTCACTGTGGGTTCTAGAGAAGTGCTCTACCTCTGAGCCATGCCCCCAGCCCCTCACTGTGGACTCTAGACAAGTGATCTACCTCTGAGCCACACCCCCAGCCCCTCACTGTGTATCTAGACAAGTGCTCTACCTCTGAGCCACGCCCCCAGCCCCTCACTGTGGATCTAGACAAGTGCTCTACCTCTGAGCCACGCCCCCAGCCCCTCACTGTGGATCTAGACAAGTGCTCTACCTCTGAGCCACGCCCCCAGCCCCTCACTGTGGATCTAGACAAGTGCTCTACCTCTGAGCCACGCCCCCAGCCCCTCACTGTGGATCTAGACAAGTGCTCTACCTCTGAGCCACGCCCCCAGCCCCTCACTGTGGATCTAGACAAGTGCTCTACCTCTGAGCCACGCCCCCAGCCCCTCACTGTGGGTTCTAGACAAGTGCTCTACCTCTGAGCCACGCCCCCAGCCCCTCACTGTGGATCTAGACAAGTGCTCTACCTCTGAGCCACGCCCCCCGCCCCTCACTGTGGATCTAGACAAGTGCTCTACCTCTGAGCCACGCCCCCAGCCCCTCACTGTGGATCTAGACAAGTGCTCTACCTCTGAGCCACGCCCCAGCCCCTCACTGTGGGTTCTAGACAAGTGCTCTACCTCTGAGCCACGCCCCCAGCCCCTCACTGTGGGTTCTAGACAAGTGCTCTACCTCTGAGCCACGCCCCCAGCCCCTCACTGTGGATCTAGACAAGTGCTCTACCTCTGAGCCACGCCCCCAGCCCCTCACTGTGGATCTAGACAAGTGCTCTACCTCTGAGTCACGACCCCAGCCCCTCACTGTGGGTTCTAGAGAAGTGCTCTACCTCTGAGCCATGCCCCCAGCCCCTCACTGTGGACTCTAGACAAGTGATCTACCTCTGAGCCACACCCCCAGCCCCTCACTGTGTATCTAGACAAGTGCTCTACCTCTGAGCCACGCCCCCAGCCCCTCACTGTGGATCTAGACAAGTGCTCTACCTCTGAGCCACACCCCCAGCCCCTCACTGTGGATCTAGACAAGTGCTCTACCTCTGAGCCACGCCCCCAGCCCCTCACTGTGGATCTAGACAAGTGCTCTACCTCTGAGCCACGCCCCAGCCCCTCAATGTGGATCTAGACAAGTGCTCTACCTCTGAGCCACGCCCCCAGCCCCTCACTGTGGATCCTAGACAAGTGCTCTACCTCTGAGCCACGCCCCCAGCCCCTCACTGTGGACTCTAGACAAGTGCTCTACCTCTGAGCCACGCCCCCAGCCCCTCACTGTGGACTCTAGACAAGTGCTCTACCTCTGAGCCACACCCCCAGCCCCTCACTGTGGATCCTAGACAAGTGCTCTACCTCTGAGCCACGCCCCCAGCCCCTCACTGTGGATCTAGACAAGTGCTCTACCTCTGAGCCACGCCCCCAGCCCCTCACTGTGGATCTAGACAAGTGCTCTACCTCTGAGCCACACCCCCAGCCCCTCACTGTGGATCTAGACAAGTGCTCTACCTCTGAGCCACGCCCCCAGCCCCTCACTGTGGATCTAGACAAGTGCTCTACCTCTGAGCCACGCCCCAGCCCCTCACTGTGGATCTAGACAAGTGCTCTACCTCTGAGCCACGCCCCCAGCCCCTCACTGTGGATCCTAGACAAGTGCTCTACCTCTGAGCCACGCCCCCAGCCCCTCACTGTGGACTCTAGACAAGTGCTCTACCTCTGAGCCACGCCCCCAGCCCCTCACTGTGGACTCTAGACAAGTGCTCTACCTCTGAGCCACACCCCCAGCCCCTCACTGTGGATCTAGACAAGTGCTCTACCTCTGAGCCACGCCCCCAGCCCCTCACTGTGGATCTAGACAAGTGCTCTACCTCTGAGCCACGCCCCAGCCCCTCACTGTGGATCTAGACAAGTGCTCTACCTCTGAGCCACGCCCCCAGCCCCTCACTGTGGATCCTAGACAAGTGCTCTACCTCTGAGCCACGTCCCCAGCCCCTCACTGTGGACTCTAGACAAGTGCTCTACCTCTGAGCCACGCCCCCAGCCCCTCACTGTGGATCTAGACAAGTGCTCTACCTCTGAGCCACGCCCCCAGCCCCTCACTGTGGATCCTAGACAAGTGCTCTACCTCTGAGCCACGCCCCCAGCCCCTCACTGTGGACTCTAGACAAGTGCTCTACCTCTGAGCCACGCCCCCAGCCCCTCACTGTGGACTCTAGACAAGTGCTCTACCTCTGAGCCATGCCCCCAGCCCCTCACTGTGGACTCTAGACAAGTGCTCTACCTCTGAGCCACGCCCCCAGCCCCTCACTGTGGATCTAGACAAGTGCTCTACCTCTGAGCCACGCCCCCAGCCCCTCACTGTGGACTCTAGAGCTCTACCTCTGAGCCACACCCCCAGCCCCTCACTGTGGATCCTAGACAAGTGCTCTACCTCTGAACTACATCCCCAGCCCTTTTTTTCACTATTGATTTTGAGAAAAGTTTTCACTAAGTTGCTCAAATTGGTCTTGAGTTCACCCTGTAGCCCCACCTGACCTTGTACTTTTTCAGTGCTCCTGCCTTAGCCTCCGGAGTTCTGGGGTCCCATGCAAATATATCTGGGGGGTGATAAACATTGCAAGCTTGGCCTCCCACAGGGAGAAACACAACGGTATTGAGCGACAACTTGGACACCTACCCCACATTTTGGATTTCCCAGAGTCACTGCAGAGGTCTAGTACATGACAGATTGACAGACTGAGCCACTCAAACAAAGCCCGTGAGTCTGAAAGCAGGAAGGTCACCACCAGGAGACCAGGAGCCGGGGAAAACCTACCCCCAAAGTCACCGTAAGCGGGACAGCTGTGGGTTAGCCCAGTCCCTTCCATTCTACACCCTGTGTAGCCGGGAGACGCTGGCAGCGTGTCAGACCCTGCCTTGTGTCCCCGTGCAAAGACAGCTGTCTCTAATCTGCTGGTGACAGACCACCCAGCCGGCTCATCCTGCTCGGGGAAGTTCTGGAACCTTCCGGTCTGGTTTGTTTTTACAAGCATCCAGTTTTCCTGGAGAACCGGCTTGTGCAGGCCTCGGGATCCCCCGCGCTTGTGAAAATCGTACTTCTGGCTTCTCAGAGCCGCCAGGGAGTTCCCGTGGCTTCTGCACATCACATGTCCAGACCCAGGACAGAATCCCGGCCTTCGAAGCTTGGAAAATACCCAAGAGTTATGAGTAAAGCCGGGTGCGGTGGCGCTCACCTTTAATCCCAGCACTTGGGAGGCAGAGGTAGGAGGATCGCTGTAAATTCGAGGCCAGCCTGGGACTACAGAGTGAATTCCAGGTCAGCCTGGGCTAGAGCGAGACCCTACCATGGGAAAAAAAAAAGGGGGGGGTTATGAGAAAAAAATGAAAAAAAAAGTTTTTTGGTTGTTGTTTTTGATGTAGGATTTCACTCTAGCCTTTTTTTAAATGTTTGTTTGTTTTGTTTTTGAGGTGGGGTCTCACTTTTGCCCAGGTTGACCTGGAATTCACTATGTAGTCTCAGGGTGGCCTTGAACCCACGGTGATCCTCCTACCTCTGCCTCCTGAGTGCTGGGATTAAAGGTGTGTGCCACCACACCCAGCCTGCTTTAACTTTTTATGAGAGAGAATTTGCGTGCCAAGGCTTCCAGCCACTGCAATTGATCTCCAGACGCCTGTGCCACCTTGTGCGCACGTGTGACCTTGTGTGCTTGCAATACCTTGTAAGTCTGACTTACATGGGACCTGAAGAGTCAAACATGGGTCCTTAGGCTTCTCAGACAAATGCCTTAGCCGCTAAGCCATCTCTCCAGGCCTTGTTTTGTTTTCTGAGGTAGAGTCTCGCTCTAACCCAGGCTGACCTGGAATTCACTGTGTAGTCTCACGCTGATCCTCCCACCTCTGCCTTCTGAATGCTGGCATTAAAGGTGTGCCCTACCATGCCTGGCCTAAAACAAAAAAAAAGGTGATTTTTTTTTTTAATTTTTTTTTTAAGAATAAACATGCAAGGGGCTGGAGAAATGGCTTCGTGATTAAGGCACTTGCCTGCAAAGCACAAAGACCTGAATTTAATTTCCCAGTGCCCTCATAGCACCAGATGCATAAGATGGTGCACGCATCTGGAGTTTGCTTACAGTGCCTGGAGGCCTTGGCACACCCCATTCTGTCTGTCTGTCTCTCTCTCTCTCTCTCCCTGTTTGCAAATAAATAAGTAAAACATGCAAGAGTCATCTGGGGTCCCCTTCCAAATGGCCTGACTCTCCAGCCTGGTGGCAGAGCCCAAGGATTTGAACTGAGAGAAGTCATGGCACGGTTACCCTATTGGCTGTGGCTCTGTACCCTCCCAATGCCCATGACCTTGACAATGTCATTTTGTGTTACGTGACTCTGGCCTTGACTGTGTGGCCTGCCTTCACCCACAGAATGAGGCAGGAGGGTACAGCATACCTGTTTCACATCTGAGCCTCCACTGAGAGAGATCTCACAGCTCTAATTGCGCCTCCCGAGAACAGGCCCAGGCGGCTGACTGGAAGAGTCATGTCAAAAACCAACCAAGACCAGCTGGCTGAAGATGCCCCTAGATTGATCCCCAGGCCTCAGAAGAAACAGCTGACCAAATCAGCCGGAATTACCCACCTACAAACTGCTGAGCTAGATCCATTGTACTGAGTGTTGGAGCAATTTACCACTGACAGAGAAGACCTCCCCACCAAGGAGATCCTGTTTCAAACCTATCACAGGAGCCAGGCATGGTGGCTGAGACTCCATAGTGAATTCCAGGTCACCCTGGGCTAGAGCAAGACCTTGAAATAAATAAATAAATAAATAAATAATAACCAATCAAGTCTGGAAAGATGGCTTAATGGTTAAGGCACTTGCCTGCAAAGCCAAAGGACCCAGGTTCAATTCCCCATGTATGCCAGACGCACAAGGGGGTGCATGCATCTGGAGTTGGTCTGCAGTGGCTGGAGGCCTTGGCATGCCCATCCTTTCTCTCTCTCTCTCTCTCTTCCTCTGCCTTATTCTCTCTCTCTCTCTCTCAAATTAAATAAAAGAAAAAGAAATATAGGGGCTGGAGAGATGGCTTAGCAGTTAAGGCATTTGCCTGAAAAGCCAGAGGATTCTGGTTTGACTCTCCAGGACCCGCGTAAGCCAGAGCACAAGGGGGCGCACGCATCTGCAGTTCGTTTTCAGCAGTGGCTGGAGGCCCTGGCGTGCCCATCCATTTTCTCTCTCTTTCTCTCTCTCTGCTTCTTTCTCTCTCTAAAATAAATAAATAAAAATATATTTTTGAAAGGAAATATTAAGAAAATAACCAATCACCCAAGTGTGGCAGTGCATGCTATAATCCCAGTGCCCAGTAGGTCTGAGGCAGCAGTCCTTCAGTAGGGAGACCCGACCTCAAAACACTAAAGACTGAACACATGACTCACTGGTACCATACTTGTCCAGCATGTGTAAAGCTCTGGATTTGAGGCCCAGCACCCCCCCCCACACACACACACACGCACAAAGTTTTTTTTTTCCTGAAGTAAGGGAAAATAAAACAACAACCCAGGCTGACCTGGAACTCACTCTGTAGTCCCAGGCTGGATTTGAACTCACAGTAATCCTCCTACCTCTGCCTCCCAGGTGCTGGGATTAAAGGCGTGCGCCACCACGGCTGGCTTGTTTTGTTTTTTGAGGTAGGGCCTCACTCTGGCCCAGGCTGATCGGGAATGCACTATGTAGTCTCAGGGTGGCCTTGAACTCACAGCAATCCTCCTACCTCTGCCTCCTGAGTGCTGGGATTAAAGGCCACCGCGCCCGGCCTAGAAATGAAGTGTGTGTGTGTGTGTGTGTGTGTGTGTGTGTGTGTGTGTGTGTATATATATATATATATATATATTTTTTTTTTTTTTTTTTTTTTTAAGTTCACAGCAACTTGAAATTGGAGCCTCGGGGGTTTTATCTTTGAAACTTGCTAGGTCACATGCTCCAAGCTGGGTTACGGGACAAAGTCCCAAAGGTAAAGTTCTTTAGCAAACGGGCCCTGACCTCTTTTGCCTATCACGTCTACCTAGCTCCGCACGCACAGCCCGCGCCCGGCCCCGGGTCTCTCTGGCCTTTGCACCTGCTACCTTTCCCTTGAAGGCCCGGCCTCAAAGCCAACCTCCAGCCATTTGCAGGGCGTCTGCAGGAGCGCGTGTCTCAGCTGACCACGCCGCTCCTCGCCACCAGAGGGCGCCGCGGAGCCGCAGCCCCGACCTCTTGGCTGAAACACCCCCCCCCCCAGTTAAACTCCCAGCGGGGCAGTAATGACTATTCATGGTTAAGACTCCACGGGCTTCCAGTCTTGGGTGGGCTGCTTGTTAATTGTGCAACTCTTAAAGCTGTTCTCACTTTGCCTAGGCTTTTGTCACTACGTGGGGCTGTTACATTTGCGTGGGGGCCCCAAAGCATCTGGGACAGACAATACATGCCACCCTCAGGGGTCTGGGCGGTTCAAACAGAGGGGAGGGTGGAACCAGCAGGCTGTTTGAGAGAGTAGAAGCAGTCAGTGCCGGCCTGGAAAGATGGGAGCTTTTCAAAGGTCCACATGGACGGTCTCATGAGATGGGCCCTGATTTTTGGTGGAAATATGGGGATACCCCCCCCCTCAGAGAGGGAGATGGAGAAATAAATGTCCCGATAAGCATTTATGTCTCATAAACCACCACAACAAAAAAGTTTTAAAAAGCCAGGCCTGGTGGCGCACGCCTTTAATCCCAGCACTCTGGAGGCAGAGGCGGGAGGGTCGCCGTGAGTTCGAGGCCACCCTGAGACGACACAGTGAATTCCAGGTCAACCCCGGGCCAGAGTGAGACCCTACCTCGAAAAACCAAAAATAAGTAAATTAAAAGTAAATAAAGGCTGGGGGCGTGCAGCACTTACCTTCTGGTTATTGGGATGAGACCCCACACACAGGCCGCTCACCAAAGGAATGGGTTAATTTCAGCTTCCAGAAGTTTTGGGGGTTGTTTGTTTGGTTTTTGCCAAGTAGGGTCTCACTCTAGCCCAGGCTGACTTGGAATTCACTATGTAGTCGCAGGGTGGCCTCGAACTCACGGCGCCCCGCCCCGCCTCTGCCTCCCGGGTGCTGGGACTAAAGGCGTGTGCCGCAACGCCTGGCTCTAGCTTCCAGCTTTGAGGGGAAGCTTCAAGCATGGCAGAGTAGGCAGCTGAGGTGCCACATGGTGTCACGGCAGTGGGAGGGAAGTGCTCTCGGTGAGCCAGCTGTGAACACCCAGTGAGCTAGACTCAAACACACCTTCAGGGGTGAGGCCTCACTTCCCAAAATGCTCCACAACCTTCCCGAATTGCCCCCAGCTAGGGACGAAGCATTCAAAAGACATGAGGCTCTTGGGGTGGGGGGGGGGGCGTTTTATATTCAAACCACCACAGGGTGAGGCTAAAGACATGCGTGGAGCATTCAGCAAGGTGAGGAAAGAACTGGTTCTGAGTGGCCTCATGAGCCTCTCTCTAGGACAGAGAGAATCACAAAGAATTACAGGCCAGTAGAGGACTTGACCCATTTCTATGTGATTCTATGATTTTTATGAGTCGGTTGAAGGGAATGGGAAGATGTGTCGGTCAGTATAGGTTCATGCTACACTGCTGTAACAAGCAGCTCTGGCATTTGGTATCTTAAAATAGCCAAGGTTTACCCCATGTAATTGGCAGCTGGCCAGCAGGGCCAAATGTACCAAGTGGTTCAATGGTGGTGTGTCTGTGATGGGGGAAACCAACCGCTCTCAGATGGGATTTGAAGCCTGCTCCATGGGAGGGAATTCAAGCCTAATACTGAAACCCGAGTAAGCCTACACTGAGCAGGTCGTAGGCCCCAGGAGGATCTAGTACACAGCTGCTTTCTTCTTTCTTCAGACCTTGGATACGGAATCCAGAGCCACATATCACACACGTGCTGGACAAGTGCTCTACCTCTGAGCCACGCCCCCAGCCCCTCACTGTGGACTCTAGACAAGTGCTCTACCTCTGAGCCACGCCCCCAGCCCCTCACTGTGGATTCCAGACAAGTGCTCTACCTCTGAGCCACACCCCCAGCCCCTCACTGTGGACTCTAGACAAGTGCTCTACCTCTGAGCCACACCCCCAGCCCCTCACTGTGGACTCTAGACAAGTGCTCTACCTCTGAGCCACGCCCCCAGCCCCTCACTGTGGATCTAGACAAGTGCTCTACCTCTGAGCCACGCCCCCAGCCCCTCACTGTGGATCTAGACAAGTGCTCTACCTCTGAGCCACGCCCCCAGCCCCTCACTGTGGATCTAGACAAGTGCTCTACCTCTGAGCCATGCCCCAAGCCCCTCACTGTGGATCCTAGACAAGTGCTCTACCATTGAGCTGCACTCCCAGCCCAAACCCTCATTTTTTAGTTTTATTTATTTATTTGAGAGAGAGAAAGAGATAGAGAGACAATAGACGTGTCAGAGCTTCCAGCCACTGTAAACAAAATGCAGATGCATGTGGCACTTTGTGCATATGGCTTACATGGGATCTGGGGAGTCAAACCTTGGTCCTTTGGGTTTGCAGGCAGGTGCCTTAACTGCTAAGCCACCTCTCTAGCCCCCCAAGCCCTCTCTTCTATTTTTATTTATTTATATCAGAGAGAGAGAGACAGAGATACAGAAATAGGCAGGGGGAGAGAGAGAGAATGGGCACGCCAGGGCCTCCAGCCACTGCAAACGAACTCCAGACGCATGCGCCCCCTTGTGCATCTGGCTCACGTGGGTCTTGGGGAGTCAAACCTGGGTCCTTTGGCTTTGCAGGCAAGCGCCTTAACTGCTAAGCCAGCTTTCCAGTCTCCCAAACCCTCTTTTCTTTTTTTTTTTTTTTTTTTTTTTTTCTTTTTCGAGGTAGGGTCTCACTCTGGCTCAGGCTGACCTGGAATTCGCCATGGAGTCTCAGGGTGGCCTTGAACTCTCGGTGATCCTCCTACCTCTGCCTCCCGAGTGCCAAACCCTCTTTTCTGTGTTATAGAACACAGTCCTCCCAAGGTAACACCCATTGCTGTTTACATCAGAACGTCTGTGACTACTTGCAAAAGATCTTCACAATGCGGCCTGTTCACATTCCCTGGTAAGAATGGGAGGGTCACCTAAGTCTTAACCATAGTCTCCCGTGCCTCCCTGACACCTGTATGCAATTCTGCCCCAGCTGCGCATAGGCTTGTGGGACAAGGAAGTGCTGGACTATGCAGTCTATGGAATGGTAACCTAATGGGGCCGGGCGTGTCTCCCGTCTGTGTGCCTGTGGGGAGGTCGCCGTCCAGGCTGGGGGTGGGACTTCCCAAGGATGTAGCTGCTTTGGGGTCACCTATGCTTTTGTAAGTAACCCCTCTCCCAGGTCTGTTACTCTTCCAACTCATCGGTTCACCAACTTGGACTTCGGCGGGATGGTACTTTGGTCCATCATTAGTGCCTATCTCTGGGCAGGGGGTGGGGCCAGGGCCATGCAAGGCAGACTTTGTTTAAGGTCTGGCCTGGGAAAAGTTCACACAACATATCTTCTATATATATCCACCATCGGAAGGTTGATGGTCATGCCAACAGGAACACAGAACATGGGCTGGAGAGATGGCTTAGTGGCTAAGGTGCTTGCCTGCAAAGACAAAGGACCCTGGTTTGATATAAAATAAAGTTTGTTTTTTTTTTAGGTTCATTTTTTTAAAATTTTTATTTATTTATTTATTTGAGAGCGACAGACACAGAGAGAAAGACAGACAGAGGGAGAGAGAGAGAGTGGGCGCGCCAGGGTTTCCAGCCTCTGCAAACGAACTCCGGACGCGTGCGCCCCCTTGTGCATCTGGCTAACGTGGGACCTGGGGAACCGAGCCTCGAACCGGGGTCCTTAGGCTTCACAGGCAAGCGCTTAACCGCTAAGCCATCTCTCCAGCCCTAGGTTCATTTTTATTTGTTTTTATTTGAGAGTGACAGAGAGAGACAGAGAGTGAAAGAGGCAGATAGATAGATAGAGAATGGGCATGCCAGGGCCTCTAGCCACTTAAAAAGAACTCCAGATGCATGCACTCCCTTGTGCACCTGGCTAACATGGGTCCTGGGGAATCGAGCCTCGAACTGGACTCCTTAGCCTTCATAGGCAAGCACTTAACTACTAAGCCATCTCTCCAGCCCCCTCTGTTTTTTAAAAAACGAACACAGAACATGAAGTTTCACAGTTGCAGGCATGTGATGCTGCGTGGGAATGTATGCTCATGAATGTGCCCGTTCAGCACCCAGTTTGTTCACCGGCAGTGATGGGAGGCAGAACATCAGGTGTTCTGTTCCGTCACTCTTCTGCCCATCCTTATTTGAGGCAGGGTCTTATTTTTTTCTGTTGTTTTTTTTAAAATATTTTATTTATTTATTGGAGAGAGAGGGAGAGAGTGGGTATGCCAGGGCGTCCAACCACTGCAAATGAACTCCAGATGTGTGTACCCCCTTGTGCATCTGACTTACATTGGTACTGGGGAATCAAACCTGGGTCCTTAGACTTTGCAGGCAAGTGCCTTAACCACTAAGCTATCACTTCATCCCTACTGTTGTTATTGGTTTTTGTTTTTTTTAAGATTTTTAAATTTTATTTATTTGCAAGCAGAGAGAGAGAGAATGGGCGCGCCAGGGCCGCCAGCCACTGCGAACAAACTCCAGACACATGCATCTGGCTTATGTGAGTCCTGGAGCTTCGAACCTGGGTCGTTTGGTTTCACAGGCAAAGATTAACCGCTAAGCCATCTCTTCAGCCCCCTACTGTTGAGATAAGGTCTCACTCTAGCCCAGGCTAAACAGGAACTCACTCTAGACCCAGGCTGGCCTCAAACTCACAGTGATCGTCTCTGCCTTCCAAGTGTTGGGACTAAAGGCGTGAGCAAGGGTCTTTTATTGATGCCAGAGCTACCTTTTTCCCCTCTATGAGCTCCTCTACAGCACTGAGGTTACGGATGTGCATGGCCACACCCAGCTTTTTATGTGGGTGCTAGGGATCGAACACATGCAGTCTCTCGGGCCCTCATGCCAACTCAGGAAGTGCTCATAATCACTGAGCCATCTTTGCAGCCCAAGCTCTCAAATACCCCACCTAGAAGCAATATTTGACTGGCTTCTGCTTGCGTTCCTTGGCCACACACAGTCAGTCACAGAGTCATGCATTTCCTTAAGGTGTGGGAAATGTTGGTCCTCACCTAGACCCAGAAGAAGAGGAGGCCAGCCTATCGGTGAACAGTTGCAATGGCCACCTCAGAACGTGAGTGCAGAACAACAGGGAACAAGGAAGAGGAGAGGTAGCCGGCCCAGTCCTAGAAAGACATGAGCAGACTGAGAAACATTCAGGAATCACACAGAATTCTCTCCAGAGAATTTGTACAGCTCTGGGCATAGTTAATAGGCTGCAATGGCCCTGTGAAGCAGGAACCTGTATTATTTCCATTTTATAGTGAGGAAGCTGGAGGACTTAAAAAATATATATATATTTGCCGAAGATTCCAAACTGCTGGAGGAACAAGAATTTTGTACCCAGGCAATCAGATTCCATGCATGGGGAACATGGGTGATCTCTATGGTAGTTAACTTCCCTTTGTGGTGACAAAACACCTGGGAATGCCTAAAAGAAGGAAAAGTTCATGTGGGCTCATAGTTTCTGAGGTTTCAGTCCATGACCACTTGGATCCATTGCTCCTGGGACCACAGTAAGGTGGAGCAGCATGGTGGCCGGAGCCCAAACATGGTGGAGCAAAGCAGCTCACCTCATGGAAGAAAAGTAGGCAGAGAGCTAGAGCAGAGGGTGAGGAGGGGATGGAGGAGGAGATGGGAGAGGGGATAGAGGAGAAGATGGAGGAGATGATGGAGGTGAAGGAGGAGATGGTGGAGGTGATGGAGGAAGAGATGGAGGAAGAGATAGAGGAGGAGATGGTGGAGGAAATGGAGCAGGAGGTGGAGGAGGAGATGGTGGAGAGGATGAAGGAGGAGATGGAGGAAAGGATGGAGGAGGAGATGGTGGAGGGGATGGCTGAGGAAATGGAGTAGAAGATAGAGGAGGAGATGGAGGAAGTGGAGGAGGAGGAAGTGGAGTAGAAGATGGAGGAAGCGATGGAGGAGGTGGTGGATGAGATGGAGGAAAGGATGGAGGAGGAGATGGAGGAAGAGATAGAGGAGGAGAAGGACATGGAGTAGAAGATGGAAGAGGAGGCGGAGGAGGAGATGGAGGAGGAAGAGACAGAGAAGAAGGAGCTGGGGAGATGGCACTTGCCTTTCTTGCATCTGGGGATAGAGTGGGGAGGAGAAGAAGGAAAAAGAGAAGATGGCGGAAGAAGACATGGAGAAGGGGATGGGGAAAGAAACGGAGGAGGAAGGGGAGGAGGAGATGGAGGTAAAAGAAGAGATGGAGGGCATGGAAGAGGAGACAGAGAAGAAAGGGGAGGTGATGGAGTGAGAGTGCGATAGGGGCAAGATGTAACTCTCATGGGCCCTCTGCCTTCAACTAGGTTCCACCTCCTAAATTTCCAACACTTCTCAGTATCCCAGCAGATCAACAACCCATTGGTGGGGCTTGGGGGATGGCTCAGCAGTTTACAGTGCTTGCTTGCAAAGCCTCCTGAACTGAGTTCCATTCTCCTCAAACACCCAGGCCAAGCTGGGCACCTGTAATCCCAGTGCACCAAGGTCAGTGGGAGGTGGAGCCAGGAGAAGGCTGATGCTGGAAAGGAGCAGGGCAAAATGAAAGAGAATTTGATCTCTAAGAGAAGGTGGGGACAGGGCTGGGAGATGACTTAGTGGTTAAGGCGCTTGCCTGCAAAGCCAAAGGACACCCAGGTTCTATTCCCCAGTAGCCATGTGAAGTCGGATGCACAAGGTGGCCCATGTGTATGGAATTTGTTTGCAGTGACTAAAGGTCCTGGTGTGCCCATTCTCTCTCTCTCTAAGTAAATAAAATATTTTTTTTTAAAAAAAAAAGAAGGTAGGGATGGACAAATAAAATCAGCATTTGAAAGTGCTTGCCTGAACAGCCTGATGGCCTAAGTTCAATTCCCCAGTGCCTATATAAAGCCATATGCACAAAGTGGCACAGGTGTCTGGAGTTCATTTTCAGCGGCAAAGACACCCTGATGTGTCCATATTCTGTGTGTGTGTGTGTATGTGTGTGTGTGTGTCTGTACACCCCTCAAATAAATAAATAAATAAATATTTTAAAAGGAAGGTGAAGGACTGGAGAGATGGCTTAGCACTTAAGGTGCTTTCCTGCAAAGCCAAAGGACCCAGGTTTGATTTCCCAGGACCCATGTAAACCAGATAGATGCACAAGGTGGCACATGTGATTGGAGTTCCTTTGCAGTAGCTAGAGGCCCTGGCACACCTATTCTCTCTCTATCTCTCTCTGTCTCTCTCTCTCAAATGCTAAATACAATATTAGAGCCGGGCATGGTGGCGCACACCTTTAATATCAGAACTTGGGAGGCAGAGGTAGGATGATTGCCGAGAGTTCGACACTACCCTGAGACTACATAGTGAATTCCAGGTCAGCCTTGGCTAGAGCAAGACCCTACCTTGAAAAACCAAAAAGGAAAAAAATAGAAAAAATGGGTAGATGGCTTAGACATTAAGGCACTTGCCTGCAAAGCCAAAGGACCTAGGTTCGATGCCCCAGGACTCACACAAGCCAGATACACAAGGTGGCACATGCATCTGGAGTTTGTTTGCAGTGGCTGGAGGCCCTGGCATGCCCATTCTTTCTCTCTCTCTCTGAAATAAATAAAAAAATTTAAGGGCTGGAGAGATGGCTTAGCGGTTAAGCGCTTGCCTGTGAAGCCTAAGGACCCTGGTTCGAGGCTCGGTTCCCCAGGTCCCACGTTAGCCAGATGCACAAGGGGGCGCAAGCGTCTGGAGTTCGTTTGCAGAGGCTGGAAGCCCTGGCGCGCCCATTCTCTCTCTCTCCCTCTGTCTTTCTCTCTGTGTCTGTTGCTCTCAAATAAATAAATAAATAAATTTAAAAAAAATTAAATAAAATAATAAAAAATATATTTTTTAAAGGATGAGGAAGTCTTCCCCCATCACTATCCCTTTCAGGGGTAATAGCGTACTGCAACACCTTGTGGGTATTTCTTGCTATCTTCTGGATATATACAAGCATTTATGCAGAGATCTTCTTTCCATAACAGTAGCAAACGTTTCTGCATATTTTAATGTGCGTGCTCACAGGAGTGTGTGCGCGCGCGTGCGTAATGTGCTGTGAGGGCGTGGTGCGCGTGGCTCCCCGTGTGCGCACCGGCAGGGGCCCGACCCAGTGTCCCCTCGTCACTCTTCTGCCCATTCTTGAGTGTATGTGTGTGTTTATTTTTTTTTTAAGATTTTTTAAAATTTATTATTATGAAGACACAGAGAGAAAGACAGATAGAGGGAGAGAGAGAGAATGGGCGCGCCAGGGCTTCCAGCCTCTGCAAACGAACTCCAGACGCGTGCGCCCCCTTGTGCATCTGGCTAACGTGGGACCTGGGGAACCGAGCCTCGAACCGGGGTCCTTAAGCTTCACAGGCAAGCGCTTAACTGCTAAGCCATCTCTCCAGCCCTGTTTATTTTTTAAAAAAGAAAAAAATTTATTTATTTGAGAGAGAGAGGGGAAGAGGCACAGAGAAAGAGAAAATGAGTGCACCACGGCCTCCAGCCACTGCAAATGAGCTCCAATAGCGTTCACCCCCTTGTGCATCTGGCTTATGTGGGTCCTGGAGAATCGAACTGGGGTCCTTAGGCTTCGCAGGCAAATGCCTTAACTGCTAAGCAATTTTCCCCAGCCCCCTGTTTAATTTTTGTTGTTGTTGTTGTTGTTGTTTTGAGGTAGGGTCTCACTTTGGCCCAGGCTGACCTGGAATTCACTATGTAGTCTCAGGGTGGCCTCGAACTCATGGCGATCCTCCTACCTCTGCCACCTGAGTGCTGGGATTAAAGGCGTGTGCCACCACGCCCAGTTTCCCTGTTTAATTTTTTAAATTTATTTATTAGAGAGACAGAGACGAAGAGAGAAAAAGAGAGAGAATGGACATGCTAGGGCCTCCAGCTACTGCAAAGGAACTCCAGAAGCATGCGCTACTTTGTGCAACTGGCTTGTGGGGAAACTGGAGAATAAAACCTGGGTCCTTAGGCTTTGCAAGCAAGTACCTTAACCACTAAGCCATCTCTCCAGCCCCTGCACATTTTTATTTGAACTGCAGTCTCTTACTGTTTTTGTTGGGGGGGGGGGCGTTGTTTGTTTGGTTTGGTTTTTCAAGATAGGATCTCACTCTAATCCAGGCTGACCTGGAATTCACTCTATAGTCTCAGGATGGTCTCAAACCCACAGTGATCCTCCTACCTCTGCCTCCCAAGAGCTGGGATTAAAAGCATGTACCACCACACTGAGCTCATGTTTCTTGAATATACCATCATTAAAATAACCAGTCCCCCTCCTGATAAATATTTATTTTGTTCCTGATTGGTTAGTTGATTGATTGATTGGTTGGTTGGTTGGTTGATTAGAGTGAGAAAAGCAGATAGAAAGAGAATGGGTGCTCCAGGGCCTCTAGCCATTTCAAATGGACTCCAGACACATGCACCACCTTGTGCATATGACTTAAGTGAGTCCTGGAGGATCAAACCTGGATCCTTAGGCTTCACAGCAAGCACCTTAATCACTAAGCTATCTCCAGCCCTGTTGTGTTTGTTTGTTTGTTTTTTGTAGGGTTTTTTTTGTTTTGTTTGCTGCCAGGCATTAAAATGTTCCTGGGGTTTTGTTTGCTTGGTTTTTTGTTTGTTTGTTTTGTCTTTTTAGGTAGAGTCTCTCTCTAGTCCAGGCTGACCCATAATTTACTATGTTGTCTCAGGGTGGCCTCCTTCTACCTCTGCCTCTCCAGTGCCGCAATTAAAGGTGTGAGACGATGCCTGGCTTGCTTTTTTTTTCTTTTTTCTTTTTATTATTTGAAAGAGAGAGAGAGGCAGAAAGAGAGAGAGAGCGCGCACGCACGCGAGAGAGAATGGGCGCGCCAGGGCCTCCAGCCACTGCAAAGGAACTCCAGATGCGTGCGCCCCCTTGTGCATCTGTCTTATGTGGGTCCTGGGGAGTCGAACCTGGGTCCTTAGGTTTCGTAGTCAAGAGCCTTAACCAGTGAGCCATCTCCCCAGCCCTGCTTCTGTTTTTTTGCTCCCACTGGTGTACGTGTGGTGTGGTGTGTGGGTATGCGCGTGTGTGTGCAGCTGCCCGTGGCCTGTGCGCACGTGTGCAGAGGTCAAAGGAAAACACTGGCTGTCCTCTGTCGCTCTTCCCTGTGTCCCTGAGGCAAGTGCCACGTTGAGTCAGACTGGCTGAGCAGCAAGCCCCAGAGAGCCCCTGGTCTCCGCTTCCCACAGGACTGTGGTTTGGGTACGTGCGGCCATAGCCAGCTGTTTGTGTGGGTGCTGAGGAATCGAACTCAGGAGAAATCTGACTCTCCCAAAGCCTCAGGCTTGCAGGGTTAGCATTCTCACATGCAGAGACATCTCCCCAGTCCTCTGCTCTCCGACCCCCCCCCCCCAAGATCTCACTCTAGCTCAAGCTAACCTGGAATTCACTATGTAGTCTCAGGGTGGCCTTGAACTCTCAGTGATCCTCCTAGTTCTGCCTCCTGAGAGCTGGGGTTAAAGACATGAGCCACCAAGCCTGGATAATTTTCTTGTTGTTGTTTGGTTGGTTTTGGTTTTCCAAGGTAGGATCTCACTCTAGCTCAGGCTGGCCTGGAATTCGCTATGTGCAGTCTCAGGGTGGCCTCGAACTCATGACGATTCTCCTACCTCTGCCTGTGCGCCACCATACCCAGCTTGTTTTTGGCCCTTACAAACACTTAGTACCAGGAATCTTCTTGGGCAGACATCCCACCTGCCACAAGCCCATCACTGCCCACAGGACAAATACCTGTGACTCAAAGTGATGCGTATTGGTCATTTGGGAAGCCATCTCTAAAGGGAACTCCGGTTGCCCCCTCTGCAACTGATGGACAGCTCATTCCTCACAGGCCTTCATCTCTGCGCTTTGGTTTTGTTGCTGTTGTTTTGTTTTTTGCTTTCTTTTGCTTGTTTAATATTTTACAGTGAGAACGTACCCATGCACTGCTTATGTAATTAAATAAGGCCTTCATTAAAGCCACGCGTTCTGGGGAGAAGAGAAACGAGTAAGGCCAGTTTAACTCGACCCACTCTGTCCCTTGTCACATTCCCCTTGTCCCCAGCAAGCTGTGCCCGACGTTGACACTATATTCCTCACGCGTGAACTTCAAAGCTCTAACCTCGGGAAGAAAAAAAAAAAACACATCGGGAAGACTCAGTGTTCCTGCTATCCACCCTTCTCGTTGTGTTTGTTTTCTCTCTCTGTTTTTTTTTTTTTTTTTTTTTTTTGGAGACAGGGTCTCGTTCTAACCCTGAATTTATGGCAACAGTCACGCACTCCCCCATCTTGCTAGTTATTTTATTTTATTTTGCTTTGTTTTGTTTTACCGTATAGTGTGGTCTTTTGTGGCGCTGAGGATTTAAAGCAGGATTTCCTGCATACCAGGCTAATGCCTGGGTTCCGCCTGGGCTAGAGAGAGACCCTACATCAAATTTAAAAGAAAAGGAAGAAAGATGCCTGGCCCTGTGGCACACACCTTTAATCCCAGCACTCAGGAGGCAGAAGTAGGAGGATCTCCCCATGAATTCAAGGCCAGGCCCTTGATATTATATCCTAAAGGTAGGATATGTGTTTTACCATGCTTCTGTTCCACTATGTTTTCTTTTTGTTGAGGTAGGGTCTCGCTCTAGCTCAGGCTGACCTGGAATTCACTATGGAGGATATAATATCAAGGGCTGGAGAGATGGCTCAGTGGTTAAAGGTCCTTGTTTGCAAAGCCTGCCAGCCCTAGTTCAATTCCCCATCACCCACGTAAAGCCAGATGCAAAAAGTGGAGCATGCATCTGGAGTTTGTTTGCAAAGGCAAGGGCCCTGGCACACTCATAGATACACACACATACATGTCCACATAAGTAAATAAAATTCTCTTTTAAAAAATATAAGACTGGGGGCTGGAGAGATGGCTTAGCGGTTAAGCACTTGCCTGTGAAGCCTAAGGACCCTGGTTAGAGGCTTGATTCCCCAGGACCCACGTTAGCCAGATGTACAAGGAGGCACACACATCTGGAGTTTATTTGCAGTGGCTGGAGGCCCTGGCGCACCCATTCTCTCTGTCTGCCTCTCTCTCTCTCTCTGTCACTCTCAAATAAATAAAAATAAACAAAATATAAGACTGGGCTGGAGAGATGGCTTAGTGGTTAAAGCACTTGCCTATGAAGACTAAGGACCCAGGTTCAATTCTCCAGGTCCCACATAAGCCGTGCATGTGACCCATGTATCTGGAGTTAATTTACAGTGGCTGGAGGCCCTGGCACACCCATTCTCACTCTCTCTCTCCCCCTCTCTAACTTAATAAATAAATAAAATAAGGGCTGGAGAGATGGCTTAGCAGTTAAGCACTTGCCTGTGAAGCCTAAGGATCCTGGTTCAAGGCTCGGTTCCCCAGGTTCCACGTTAGCCAGATGCACAAGGGGGCGCACGCGTCTGGAGTTCGTTTGCAGAGGCTGGAAGCCCTGGCACGCCCATTCTCTCTCTCTCCCTCTATCTGTCTTTCTCTCTGTGTCTGTCGCTGTTAAATAAATAAATAAAAAAAAAGAAAAAAAATAAATTAAATAAATCTTAAAATTATAATATCAAGAGGATGGAGAAATGGCTCAGCAGTTAAAGGCACTTGCTAGTAAAGCCTGAGGGCCTGGGTTCGATTCCCAGCACCCACATAAAGCCAGATGCACAAAGTGGCACATGCATCTGGAGTTCATTTGCAGTGGCTGGAAGCCCTAGCACTTCCATTTCCTCTCTCACATTCTCTCTCTCTCCTTGCAAATAAATAAAAATATTTAAAATATATATGTATATATCAAATATAGTTTTACACGTTACCAATATGAGACAAGAAATCAAGATATGGCTTAGGGGCTAAGACACTTGCCTGTGAAGCCCAAGACCCGTGTCCAGATCCCAGGTTAGCCAGAAGCATAAGGTGATGCAAGTGCACGGACCGTACATGCGCACAAGGGGTGCATGCGCGGGGAGTTCAATGGCAGTGGCTGGAGGCCCTGGTGTGCCAACTCTCTCTCTCCCTGTCTCTCTCTCTCTCTCTCTCTCTCTGTGTGTGTCTTTCTCTCTCGTGCACATAAAAATAAGGCCAGTCTGTTGGGCTTGCCAGAAAGAAAGAAGGAGGGCAGATGGAGGATGGATGGAAGGGAGGGAGGGAGGGAAGAGGGAAGGAAAGAAGAAAGGAAGGAAGGGAAGGAGGGAGGAAAGAAGGAAGGAGGGAATGTGGGAAAGAAGGAAGGAAGGGAGGGAGGGAAGAAGGAGGGAGGGAGGGGGAGGAAAGAAGGAAGAAGAGAAGAAAGGAAGGAAGAAAGGAAGAGAGGGAGGGAGGAAGGAAAGAAAGAAGGTGGGAAAGAAGGAAGGAAGGAAGGAAGGAAAGAAAGAAAGAAAGAAGGAAATTAAGCCCCAGATGGAAGAGTAAGGAAACAAACCACCTGACACCACGCGTGGTGAGTTACTAAACGGTCTCTTTAAAATTATATCATTATGATAAGCCTTGTATCAGGCCCGGGGCTCTGTACCTCACAGATCCTGCCTCCTCTCCTCACAACAATCTTACAAGGTGAGTTGTACCAGTTCCCCTCTGGCCGGGAAGGAAGCTAAAACCAAGACGGACTAAGTCGCATAGCCACAGTCACACACAGCGAGGGGAAGGCGGGGGTGGCTTCTGCTGTTAGTCTGACGTCCCAACATCCTCCAAGAGATGTCATTATGCCTTAGCTTGACAGATTGGGAAATTGAGGCATGAGGAAATGAAGTGCCCAACCCACGGTGATCCTTATATTAGAGTGCAGACTGGCTCCCAAGGACATCCTGGGTGGCCATAGAGAAATGGACGGCAGTGGAGCGGGGGGTGTGACGCTCAACCACAGACCGCTTGCCTAGAACCGGGTTCAATTCCCCAGCACCCACGTAAAAGCCAGATGCACAAAGTGGCACATGCATCAGGAGTTCGTTTGCAACGGCAAGAGAAAGACCCGGCGTGTCCATACCTACTTGTTGCCTGCCCCCTTTCTCCTCTCTCTCTCTCTCTCCTTCCTTCTCTCTCTCTCTCTCTCTCTCTCTCTCTCTCTCTCCTTCTCTCTCTCTCTCTCTCTTGCTCACCCCTCAGCACTCAAGAGGGAAAGGTAGGGGGTCACTCTGAGTGCGAAGACAGCCTGCCAATATTCGACCCTAGAGACTTTTTTTGTCTTTCCTTTCCTATACTTTTTTCCCTCTGTTTTGAAAAGTTTATAGAACACATCTTTATTTTCAGGAGTATAAACAAAAAAAATTCTTTGGTAACATAAACATACCTCCAACTTTTTCCATTTCGATCCGAATTAAAGTTTGCATTTTGCCTGAAATCTTCCAAATTCTATCCACATAAACTTTGGGATTTTAATCTTGCCTGGTCCTGTGATACTTCTGAGGGTTAAATAATCAGTGACTGAATCCTAACTTTTGCTCTCCAACCATTTTTCTTGATCTTATTCTCTGATTCCATACATTCCAGACTGTTCAATGGGTTTGTAGTAGACTTCCAAGATGAAGTGAAATGTCTTGCTCATTGTTTGCTTGAAATCTTGGCTCGTGTTCATCTTATTAAACAAAAAAAATAAGCTCCAGCAGGGTGTGGCGGCGCACGCCTTTAATTCCAGAACTGGGGAGGCAGAGGTAGGAGGGTCGCTGTGAGTTTGAGGCCACCCTGAGATTTCATAGTGAATTCCAGGTCAGCCTGGGCTAGAGTGAGACCCTACCTCGAAAACAAACAAAACAACACACACAAAAAAAGCTCAAAATACCCACAATTTCAGCAATTAAAACTCCTTTAGGGGTCTAGAGAAATGGCTTAGTGTTTAAGGTGTTTTCCTGCAAAACCTAAGGACTCAGGTTCGATTCCCCAGTACCCACATGAAACCAGGTGGTGCATGTGACTGAAGCTCATTTGCAACAGCATGATATCCTGGCTTCTTCTATCTTCCTCCCACTCGCCCCACCTCTCTCTGACATGGGCTGAGGCGGCTGATCAGTAAAGTGTCTGCAGGAAGTCATGAGCCCCAGGGGTCTAACACCCGCTGGTGTCTGGATAAATGCATATATTATGCTCACCAAACTGCCCAGTAAGCACTTCTCTTTATGTTCATACCCACGTATTAATGCTTCTCTCACTTTTGGCTAGAGAAACTTCTCCTTTCAGATGGTGGCGACCTCTGGGATGACTCAAAAGTCACCATAGTGCTGAGAAGAAGTGATGGAGGAGTGCTCAGCACTGAGACATCTCTACTACACCCTCCAAGCCTCAGGGTCCATTGCGGAAGAGGTGACAGAAAGAATAAAGAATATAAGAGCCAAAGGAAAGGTAGGACTCCTTACAACGTGCTCCTCCAGACACAAAATGGCCTGGATATCCATGACCTCACAGTGCCTGACACTACCTATAAAAGACCCATCATAAGAGGAGGAAAAGATCATGACATCAAAATAAAAGAGAGACTGATTGAGAGGGGATGGGGATATGATGGAGGGTAGGTTTGTGAAAGGAAAAGTGAGAGGAGAAGGGAATAATCATGGTTTATTGCCTATAATTATGGATGTTGTCAATAATAAAAATAAAAGGCTTGCCACACAAACACCTCTCTCTCTCTCTCAAGTAAGACAGGGGCTGAGGAGATGGCAAGTGCTTGCCACACAAGCGTGAGTGCCTGCGTTCAGACCCCCAGCATCCATGTAAATATTGTGTGGAGGTGCTCACCCGTAACCCCAACACTTTTGTGGAGGGGGAGACTGGACCAGCCAAATGCGTGAGCTCTGGGCTGAGTGAGAGACTCGGCCTCAATAAATACGCTGGTAAGGGCTGGAAGGATGGCTTAGTGGTTAAGGTGCTTGCCTGCAAAGCCAAAGGACCCAGGTTTGATTCCCCAGAACCCACGGTAGCCAGATGCGCAAAAGGGTGCAAGCATCTGGAGTTCGTTTGCAGTGCCTGGAGGCCCTGGTGCGCCCATTCTCTCTCTCTCTCTCCTTTTCTCTGTCAAATAAATAAATAAGTAAATAAATAAAAAGTTTAAATAAAAAATAATAAATAATAAACAAATAAATATGGTGGTAAGTGATCAGGAAAACGTTGGAAGTCAGCACAGACCTATGAACACATGCACATTCCACACACCCATATCCAAAGCAACTGAGGCATGAAGGCACTTCTGGACTTAGAGACGGGTGGACGTTGGATTTACCGGCCTGTACCACAATTTAAAAGCTCTGCAGATTGTATTAAAAATGGGGCTGCAGGCTGGAGAGATGGCTTAGCGGTTAAGGTGTTTGCCTGCAAAGCCAAAGGACCCAGGTTCGATTTCCCAGGTCCCACATAAGCCAGATGAACAAGGGGGTACATGCATCTGGAGTTCGTTAGCAGTGGCTGGAGGCCCTGGTGTGCCCATTCTATCCCTCTCTCTCTCCCCCTGCCTACTTCTCTCTCTCTCTCTCTCAAATAAATAAAGAAAAAAATAAAATATTTAGGCGTGGTGGCACACACCTTGAATTCCAGCACTTGGGAGGCTGAGGTAGGAGGATGGCTGTGATTCGAGGCCAGCCCGAGACTGCATAGTGAATTCCAGGTCAGCCTGGGCTACAGTGAGACCCTACCTCAGGGGGAAAGAAAGAAGAAGAAAAACAAGAATCAATCAATGAATAAATCTCCATTATCTATTTACATACCTACATAAAGCCATATGCATCTGGAGCCATATGCATGGCCCATGCAGCTGGAGTTTATTTGCAGTAGCAGCCACTGCAAACGAACTCCATGCTACCTTGTGCATCTGGCTTACATGAGTCCTGGGGAATCGATCCAAGGTCCTTAGGCTTCACAGGCAAGTGCTTAACCACTAAGCCATTTCTCCAGCCCTTTTTACAGTATTTTTTTAATTTACTTTTATTTATTGATTAGAGAGAGAGAGAATGGGTTTGCCAGGGCCTCTAGCCACTGCAAACAAACTCCAGATGCATGCACCACCGCATGCATCTGGCTTATGTGGGACCTGAAGAATAGAATCTGGGTCGCTCGGCTTTTCAGGCAAGCACCTTAGTCACTAAGCCATCTCTCTAGCCCTGTTCTTCCTTTATTTTTTTTTAAAAGAAACTCTTTTCTTGATATTTTTTAAATATTTCTTCTTTTTTGGTTTTTCGAGGTAGGGTCTCACTCTAGCCCAGGCTGACCTGGAATTCACTATAGAGTCTCAGGGTGGCCTCGAACTCATGGCGATCCTCCTACCTCTGCCTCACGAGTGCTGAGATTAAAGTCATGTGCCACCATGCCCGGCTTTTTAATATTTCTTAATTTAATTTATTTACTTGCAAGCAGAGAGAGAGATAGAGAGAAGAGAGACAAGTAGAGAATAGGCATGCCATGTCCTCCAGCCACTGCAAATGAGCTCCAGACATGCGCCCTTTTGCATCTGGTTTACATAGGTCCTAGAGAATCGAACCTGGGTCTGTTGGCTTCTCAGGCAAATGCCTTAACCACTAAGCCATCTCTCCAACCCCTACTTTATTTTTTTTTAAGAGAGATCTATTCTTTTTTTTAAAGAGATTTTAAAATATTTATTATTTATTTTTATTTTTATTTTTTTGTTTTTTTTAAAAATTTATTTATTTTTTTTTTTTTTGAGGTAGGGTCTCACTCTAATCCAGGCTGACCGGGAACTCACTATGTAGTCTCAGGGTGGCCTCGAACTCACGGCAATCATCCTACCTCTGCCTCCTGGGTGCTGAGATTAAAGGTATGTTCCACCATGCCCAGCCAAAGATTTATTATTTATTTGAGAGAAAGAGGCAGAGAGAGAGAGAGAGAGAGAGAGAGAGAATGGGAGCACCAGGGCCTCCAGCTCCTGCAAAGGAACTCCAGATGCATGTGCCACCTTGTGCAACTGGCTTACATGGTTTCTGGGAAATGGAACCTGGGTCCTTTGGCTTCACAGGCAAGTGCCTTAACTGCAAAGTCATTTCTCCAGCCCCATTTTATTTACTCATTCATTCATTCATTTAAGAGAAAGAGGGCTGGAGAGATGGCCTAGCGGTTAAGGCACTTGCCTGTGAAGCCTAAGGACCCAGGTTCAATTCCCCAGGTTCCATAGAAGACAGATGCACAAGGTGGTGCATGCATCTGGAGTTCCTTTGCAGTGGCTGGAGGCCCTGGACAGCCCTTTTCTCTCTCTCTATCTCTCTCTCCATTTCTCTGTCTCAAATAAATAAATAAAATGTTTAAAAAAATAAAAATAAGATAGAGGGAGAAGAGAGGCAGATAGAGACAGAAAGAGAATGGGCATACCAGGGCCTCTAACTACTGTAAACAACTGGACCCATGAGCCACCTTGTGCATCTGACTTACATTGGTCCTGGGGAATCCTTTGGCTTTGCAGGCAAGCACCTTAATTGCTAAACCATCTCTCTAGCCCTGAAATATATATTCTTTTTGTTGTTGTTGTTTTGTTTTTCAAGGTAGGGTCTCAATCTAGCCCAGGCTGACCTGGAATTCACTATGTAGTCTCAGGATGGCCTCAAACTCATGGCAATCCTCCCACCTCTGCCTCCCGAGTACTGGGACTAAAGGCGTACACTACCATGCTCAGCCCTATATTCATTTTTAAAATTATATTTTATTATCTTTATTTATTTATTTGAGAGAGAGAAAGAGGCAGAGAAAGAGAGAGAGAGAGAGAGAGAATGGGGGCTTCAGAGCCTCCAGCCACTGCAAATGAACTCCAGACACATGTGCCACACTGTGCATCTGGCTTATGTAGGTCCCAGGGAATTGAACCTGGGTCCTTTGGCTTTGCAGGCAAGCACCTTAACCGCTAAGCCATCTCTCTAGCTCAAATATATATTCTTTAGCATCTGTTTACCCCAACTGGACACATGGTGGTCTTTCTTCTCTCTCTCTCCCCATGTGTGTGTGTGTGTGTGTGTGTGTGTGTGTGTGTGTGTGTGTGTCAGAGAGACAGAGATGGGTGGATCCCAGGACCTCATGTATGCTAGGCAAGTACTTCACCACTGAGCCACACCACCACCGAGGGAGACTTCTAATGTCTTATCCCTACTTCAGAACTTCCGCCAGATAAGAAGTGAGGGAATGTCCCCAGGGAGTGAGGTGATGAAGGAGGACTGCAAGTTTCAATGTGCTCAGAATCCCAGGAGTCTCGCGCTGCAAAGGGGACCAAGCCAGGCTCAGAGTGACAGAAATGTCCTGTGAACCTGTGTGACTTTCTGGTTAGCAGCCT